>NC_061117.1:170832397-170833174 GCF_002878395.1 Capsicum annuum | reverse complement strand
ATATATATATATATATATATATATATATATATATATAATTTTCATTAAAAATAATTATATATATAATCTAATATATATATAATTTTTTGAAATTACACTGATCACACGTAGTCGATAACCAATATAATAATCATAAAAATCAATCATTGTTAAATTTTGTGAAAAAATTACACTAAAAAATATATCAAATAAAATAAACAAATTACGTTAAACATAATCTTTATCTTGTACTTATGTTTCAATATATAAAATAAATATTTTTCTTTGTATATATGTTAAATGACGTTAAACATGCATAATCTTTGTATAATGAATATGTGTATATATATATCATACCGTCTAGATAATGATATTATGTAACTATTTCAGTCATTATAATGTAATAGATAATTGATAATTCATCAGAATATAATGAACGTGTACTATTATAAGGTAATATACTTGTGAATGTGCTATATATATATATATATATATATATATATATATATAGTACGCATTCAAGAGTTCATATATATAAATATCTTTATATATATATATGTGTGTGTGTGTGTGATCGATTGATGAATGATGTAGTCAAAACCTAGTAAAGTATAATTAAGCTAATCAAATATAATTAATCGATCTCTCATCTGAGTATGTATATGAAAACGTTGCATTATATTATTTGTTAATATACTCGTGTACGTATGATATCTGTAGTACGTATTTAGAACTTGATATAGTCGATAGTGTGTATATGTATAGGTATATATATATATATATATATATATATATATA
>NC_061117.1:170831737-170832297 GCF_002878395.1 Capsicum annuum | reverse complement strand
TATATATATATATATATATATATATACGTATATCTCGTGTAGTGGCGTATGCAGTAATCAAAAGCTAGATGTATAACTGAATGTATATTTCAAAATAATTTGAATTATACGTTGATATATATCATACTATTGAGGAAATAAATATACTATTTTGGGTCAATATAGACACACGTATGTTGTTGAAGTTGTAATAACGTAAGACAAGTATTACGAGGTATATATGGGGAGGGGGGAGGAAGGAAGTAGGGGAGGCAGACAGAAAATTGGATCATGGAACTGACATATACTTACCATCTGCTTTGAATTTCGAATTTAGAACGACCGCCAAATTTTGGGAGTGAATTTGAGTTTTTTTGCTTTCAAGTTTTGTATCTGAGTATATGTGAAATATGTTGTATATTATTATGGGGTAGTACAATCATGTATGTAATGTTTATAGTACGTATTTGAAAGCTGATAAATAATTGAATATATATATATATATATACGTATATCTCGTGTAGTGACATATGCAGTAATCGAAAGCTCGATAACTGAATCTATATATCAAAATATTTTGA
>NC_061117.1:170826528-170828737 GCF_002878395.1 Capsicum annuum | reverse complement strand
AAAAATTTATCTTAATTTGCAAAATTCATTGATATTATTATACGATTGAGGAAATATACTACTCGTGTTAATGTGATGATAAAATAACTAATTAAAAGATTTATATGTATACGCATTGTATTAAATTAATTAGATATTGTTATTAATATTATTGAATTTATTAAAAAATTAATTCATCAAAAATTAATTTGAATTTATTAATTTTAGTTTATTAAATTTTAATTTATCAACATTTTTGTGTGGTCAGTTTTCAAAAATATTTCCAGAAAATCGACCACATGTGGTCGGTTTAATGTTAATTAAAAAAAAATTAAAAAGAATTAACCCGATCCCACTGCACCGACCCGACCCGACCCGAACTAAGCAACTAAACACACATAAATCATCTACACGGCAAATACACAAACACATACACACACTCTCTTCCAAACACACAAACACATACACACAAACTAATCCTACTGCCGCCGCACCTACTCCTGCTTATCTACGGCAACTGCTCCGATTCTACTCCGACAATGACAGCTCAGGTATGAAGCTTAATTTTTAATGTGTTTGTCATAATTTTTTATGTGTTTTTCATAGTTGAGGTTCTTGATTTGCTTTTATGGGTTAGCTTCTTGTTTTAGATATGAGTTCTGCTTGATTGAAGTTATTGATTGTATAAATCCTCAAAGTTGGAATCTTTAATTGTGATGTTTTGAGATTTATTGTTTAGCTTGTCGTTTATGATATGGGTTTTAGGTTGCTAAATCCCTCAAAGTTGGAATCTTTAGCCGTGATTTTGTAAGATTCTTGAATTCCTTTTATGGTTTAGCTTGTTGTTTTTGATATGGGTTTTGCTAAATCCCTCAAAATTGATCTTTGATGTGATTTAGTTTTATGGTTTAGCTTGTAGCTTTTGATATGGATTTTGTGGTGTTAAAGTTATTATTGGTTTGAATTTCTCAAAGTTGGAATCTCTAGTTGTGATTTGTTGAGATTCTTGATTTATTTTTATGGTTTAGCACTTTAGCTTGTTGTTTTTTATATGAGTTTTGCTAAATCACTCAAAGTTGGAATATTTTATCGTGATTTTTTGAGGTTCTTGATTATTTTTTTTCGGGTTGGATTGAAGTTATTATTGGATGAAATTTCTCAACGTTGGAAACTTAAGCTGTGAACGTTTGAGATTTGATTTGCTTTTAAGGTTAGCTTATTGCATTTGATGTTGGTTGAAGTTATTCATGGTAGAAATCTCTTAAAGTTGGAATCTTTAGTTGTGATTTTTTTAGATTCTTGATTTCCTTTTGTGATTTAGCTTGTTGTTGTTTATATGGATTTAGTTGGATTGAAGGTGTTATCGGCTAAAAATTATTCTTCTGCTTGGATATTGTTTATTAAATATTTTTGTTTTGAATGACAAGTTGAAAATTATTCTTCTGCTCCTAATTTAGTATCTTTGCGATACCAACACATCTAAATCTAGATTCGGTGATCACTTTTCTCTTTCGCTTCGATTTAGGCCAAGCAAAGGTAAGTTGATTTCTCTCTATTTTCTTGTAATGAAGACTTTAAATGTAGTTTAGTTTGGGATTGTTTGCTCTAGAAGGCTTTGAAAGCCATAGAAATTTTGTGATGATTATATGGTGTGAGAGGGACCTGTTACGCCTCTACTTATTTGTTTTATTACACTTGTTCAATTGTTTGACTTATTATACTATAAATGATTATGTTGCTTGAAAGTGAATAAGTGTAGTTACTTAGCTTCGAGGTGAACTTTTATTTTGAATTTTATTGAAGCGTACTTGAAATGTGAACTTTTTATAGTGAATTTTGCTATGCTTGATAATTTTGAATGTGGTTTACTTTGGTGACTTGGGTGGTGACTTAGTGAGTTGAAATTTACTAAGTTTAGGTACTTTAAATGTGAAATTTTGTTTTGAATGTAGTTAAGTTTGGTGACTTAGTCACTTGAAATTGATAAAGTGTAGGTACTTTAAAGGTGAATTTTTGTTTTGAATGTGGTTTAGTTTGGTGACTTGGGTGATGACTTAGTGAGTTGAAAATGTTGAAGTTTAGGTACTTGAAATGTGAATTTTTATTTTGAATGTAGTTAAGTTTGGTGACTTGGTATGTGACTTAGTCACTTGAAATTGATAAAGTGTAGGTACTTTAAAGCAGAATTTTTGTTTTGAATGTGGTTTAGTTTGGTGACTTGAGTGATGAC
>NC_061117.1:170805257-170826428 GCF_002878395.1 Capsicum annuum | reverse complement strand
GGTGAATTTTTTGTTTTGAATGTGGTTTAGTTTGGTGACTTGGGTGATGACTTAGTGAGTTGAAATTTACTAAGTGTAGGTACATTAATGGTGATTTTTTTTTATTTTGAATGTGGTTTAGTTTGGTGACTTGGGTGATGACTTAGTGAGTTGAAAATGTTGAATTTTAGTTACTTTAATGGTGAATTTTTTTATTTTGAATGTAGTTTAGTTTGGTGACTTGGGTGATGACTTAGTGAATTAAAATTTACTAAGTGTAGGTATTTTAATGGTGAGTTTTTTGTTTGAATGTGGTTTGGTTTGGTGACTTGGGTGATGACTTAGTGAGTTGAAAATGTTGAAGTTTAGGTACTTTAATGGTGAATTTTTTATTTTGAATGTGGTTTAGTTTGGTGACTTGGGTAATGCCTTAGTGAGTTGAAAATGTTGAAGTTTAGGTACTTTAATGGTGAATTTTTTGTTTTGAATGTGGTTTAGTTTGGTGATTTGGGTGATGTCTTAGTGAGTTGAAAATGTTGAAGTTTAGGTACTTTAATGGTGAATTTTTTGTTTTGAATTTAGTTTAGTTTGGTGACTTGGGTGATGACTTAGTGAGTTGAAAATGTTGAAGTTTAGGTACTTGAAAGGTGAATTTTTTATTTTAAATGTGGTTAAGTTTGGTGACTTGGTAGGTGACTTAGTCACTTGAAATTGATAAAGTGTAGGTACTTTAATGGTGAATTTTTTGTTTTTAATGTGGTTTAGTTTGGTGACTCGGTAGGTGACTTAGTTACTTAAAATTGATATAGTATAGGTACTTTAAAGGTGAATTGTTGTTTTGAATGTGGCTTAGTTTGGTAACTTGGGTAATGACTTAGTGACTTGAAAATATTGAAGTTTAGGTACTTGAAATGTCAAATTTTTGTGTTGAATGTAGTTAAGTTTGGTGACTTGGTATGTGACTTAGTCACTTGAAATTGATTATGATGTAGGTACTTTTTCATTTTGAATTTAGGTACTTGAAATGTGAACTTTTGTGACTTGATCTAATTAGTTGAATCTGATTGATTGTGTAGATGGAACCTGATTATAGCTGATATATCAACAAAATAATGATAATAGAATGGGTCTTAGGGAGGAATTTGTTAAAGGTGTCAAATGATTTGTTAAACATGCTAAGACACTTGATTTTTTATCACGTTTTGGGCTATTTGTTGTCCTTGTGTTAGATGTGATGGTATAAATCTTTTAAAAGAAGAAGTTGTGAAGGAACATCTTTATAGAAAAGGGTTTCATGAGGATTTTTTAAAGTTGTGTGCTATGATGGTGATGTTGGGCAAAGTAACTTTGTTGTTGGAGAAAGTAGTAGGTCTGCAGGGCATAATGAATATCAAGATACTAGGATGACTGAAATGGTGTACGATGCTTTTGGGATTTAACAAGGGAGCGACTTTAGGAAAAATATCGAAGATGTTCCTAATAGAGAAGCGAGCAAATTCTATGAACAATTGCATACAGCTAGTCATCCTTTGTTTGACTGGTGTTCGCACTCTCGTTTGTCTGTTGCTGTTAGATTATTAAGTATTAAATATAACTGAAATATTTCTGAAGGGGGAATGGACTCAATAATAGACATTATTAAAGAGTTAGTTGACCCCGGCTTGGAGGTTCCTGATTTTTTCTATAAGACAAAAAGATTGGTGTCAAAGTTAGGTCTCTCCTTGGTTAGAATTGATTGTTGTAAAAATTGTTGTATGTTATACTTTAAGGAAGATGCTAACCTAGAGTCCTGTAAGTTTTGTCAGCACCCTCGATATAAGCGTGGTTGTAGTGGAAATAAAATTGCTATTAAGGTAATGCATTATTAACCTCTAATACCAAGGTTGAAGAGGTTGTATACTTCAAACATCTCAGCTCATCATATGAGATGACACAGTGAAAATACAAGGCCCACTGGTATTATGTGTCATCCATCTAATGGAGAGACTTGGAAGCATTTTGATGCAACTTATCCAGATTTTGCAGCTGAGCCATGAAATATTCGTTTGGAATTATGTGCGGGTGGATTCTCTCCTTTTTCAGTTGGTGTTGCACCATATTCATGTTGACCTGTATTTATCACCTCGTATAATCTTCCTCCTGAAATATTGATGACTAGTCCCTATATATTTCTGAATTGTGTTGTTCCTGGCCCGTGTAATCCAAAAAGCGGAATAGATGTCTACTTGCAACCTTTGATCGATGAACTTCAAATTTTATGGCATGAGGGGGTTGAAACTTGGGACATCTCACTTAAACAGAATTTAATCTGCGTGCATATCTAATGTGGATTGTTAATGATTTTCCTTCTTGTGGAATGTTGTCTGGTGGATGACAGCTGTAAAGTTGGCTTGTCCATACTACATGAAAAAAATAAAATCTTTCACATTCAGACATAGCAGGAAAAATTCATGGTTTAATTATCATCGTTGTTTCTTGCCACCTGATGATGAATTTAGGAGACTCAAGAATGCATTCAGAAGGAATAGAAAGGAACATGATGGTCCACCTCCAAGGCTATCTGGTCATGATATCTGGGAGATAGTTCAGGATTTGCCTAAAGTCAGCGAGGAACCATTGTATAGGCCGGATGGATATGACGTTTAGCATAACTGGACTAAGTAAAGTATATTTTGAGAGTTAGAATATTGGTCAAATAATTTACTTAGATATAATGTTGATGCCATGCATACTGAGAAGAACTATTTTGACAACTTGTTCAACACAGTTATGAATGTCACCAGCAAAACAAAGGATAATCCTAAAGCCAGACTTGACTTACCAGATTATTACAAACGCAGAGAATTACACTTACAGAAGGGGCCCAATGGCAATGTTCTTAAGTTCAGGGCTAGTTTTACATTCAAGTTGGACCAAAAATGTCAAATATGTGAGTGGGTCCAAAGTTTGAAGATGCCCGATGATATGCCTTAAATTTGGGAAAGAGGGTTGATATGACAAAAGGAATATTGCATGGAATGAAAAGTCATTATTGTTATATTTTCATGAAAAAATTACTTCCAATTGTTTTTATTAGTTTACCTGAAAACATATGGAAACCAATAGCAGTGTAACGCCCCAATTTTCTGGAACCGGAATGCCACACGGTGCTCATGATCCCAAAGGACCACTAGCTAACCCTCTACTGATATATGTACCTGAGCACTGCATAATATGGGTAATAAATGCAAAAGCTGGCGGAAAATTGCCATAAGGTTCAAAACATCCAAAATAATCAATACTGAAAAACTGAATAATAATGCATCTGTCCAAAAAGCCTTTAACTGTCTGAACTATAGAGCTGATGGGATATGTCCCCAACTAATTCCGTCTACTGAAAATAAACTGAGTCTAATGACATAATAAAATAAGGATCATCCTCGAATGAAGAGGACTCACTGCTACGTCTACTGCTGCTGACTAGGACTGAGCTGCTAAGGATGCTCTGAATCTCGTGCCTCTGAACCTATGGTGTAAGTAAAACACCATAGCGCAAATGCATCAGTACGTGGAAATGTACTGAGTATGCAAGATGAGGTAAGGCTAAATGCAAGGGCTTATGCATGAACAATTACTTAACTAAATAATCATGAGAGTACTGAATAAGGACATATACATGAATGCACAAACCATAACTGAAAATCATCGTGACTCTGAATACTGAGACTCGGATACTGCTTTACTGACGTCTGAACTCACTACTAATACTGAGGTACTGAATAACTGAATCTTCTGATATTGATAACTGAGTACTGAAGTTGAGATCAGTCCTATCTAGTGAATAATCTCTGAATCTGATAATACTGAAGCTGATTAACTGAATCTACTCATATCAATAACTGAATTCTTAGCTTGCTACTATTGACTAATTAAATTTGGGATCAAACCTCTTTAACAGATGATCTCTGAATTTACTACTAATGAAAAGAAATGATTATATCTGAGATCAGAGCTATCTAGCGGAAGATCTCTGAATCTGATAATGAGAATAATTAACTGAATCTGAGATCAGGCCTATCTAACGGGTGATCTCTAGATCTAGTAGTACTGATACTGATTAAATTTATTTGAGACCAGGCCTATCTAGCAGATGGTCTATGAATCTATGGAACTATCTAAGTTCCTCACTGAGATGGATGACTGTATCTGACAGTCCTGATTTCTAAGTTCTACTCTGAAGACTGATACTGAAACTGCAACTGTGGGAGTTCTCACTTAACCGACATGCCCCGAATCTAATCTAGTAAGGTCCAACCTGTAACCCCAGCTGGAAGAGTATCAATAACGTGCCATGGGTAAAGACCTCTACTATGGTCAAACCTCTCTAATGGGTGACCCTGAATAGGAAGTCAAGCCTAAGACAGTATGATAGTCAAGCCTTAATCAAATGGGTGACTCCTGGGCATGCGCTAGCTACGCAGTTCTGGAGTTCAGGGACTGTTACTAACAACTCTGTCTCTCTAACGGGGAAGCCGTCATCCCTGCACTTGCTCAGTGCTAGTTACTACTACTAACTAAAGGACTTTGAACTGATTCTTAACTGAACTTAGACTGAGCTGAATCGTTACTGATCATATTTTTTGACTAATCAACTTAGTTAAGCTGAGTTCACTTGGTTCTGAAAACTGACGGAACATAATTGGATCTCATTATCTGACTGAATAATACTGAGTTCTGAATTGATTACTTGAATGCTACTGAGGTCTGAACTAAACACTTGGATACTACTAAGATTTAAACTGGGTATTGAACTGAAGCTGGAATGCTAATGATACTGAGATTTCTTAAGTTCTGTAACAGTATGAGAGTACTGAGTTCTGTAACTCACTGAGTTCTAAGAATTATGGCTTAATTGAGGTTATCGTGAAAACTGACACGGGCTCTAGACTTGCAGCTAAATTGTCAGGTATAAATACTCACAGGACTCGATAACATAAAAGTAAAACATAAACATTTTTGAATAATCATGACCATGGACATTCATTCACCATTATAATCATTAAAGCATCTCTTCAAGCACTTAGAACTCATAAACATGTGATAGTATAGGGAGACATGCTATTGGCTCATACTTCATTCAGCAAGGTCTTGCAACAAACATTTAACATGCATTGAAGAGCATATAATTGGTGGATTTTATTCTAACATATCACAATTCATTCATTAAGGCTTTTTAACAAACACTTGGCATGAATGAGCAAACAATTTGGGAATTTCTAGTCAACATACTATAATGGCTCTAATTCCTTCACATAAGCATTTTATCTAATATATGGGGAGCATGCTTTGGTTATTCAATAATTTCTACACTCAATTGACATAAACGCATCACTTAACATGCAACTTGAAGAGGGTTTATCATGAACATCATACAATTCATCACATACTAGAATCAATTCTTGAGATTTTATAAACAAAAAATGAATTTAACTCAATAATAACATGAACTTCAATTTCAATTCACATGAATCATGAAAACTTATAAATATAAGATCTTTGAATTTAGAAAGGGATTCTTAAACTTATTGGGTGGAAGGGACCCAAGAATCAACATCTGTATACCTTAGTTTCTTGATTCTTGAAAAGTTAATGAAGGAATCTTGAGTTCTTGAACTTTTGGGTTGAAACTCTAGGTTGTTCTTGAGGAAAATTGAGATAAGACTAGTATATTTGGGTGAAATAATGAGAAATCTAATGTTAAAGAGTATATATAGGGGTAGCAAAATAACCGTTTTGCCCTTGAAATTAAAATCCGGAACTAGAAAAATCTCAATTTTATATGCTAGTGCGACGCGCCATAATTGCACTAACTTACTGGAAATTGGACAATTGGGAAACTGGGCCTTGGCGCAACGTGGTGGAAATTGTGTTTCCACCTTGGTTGCGAATTGGAAAGACACCACGAAGCGGTGAAATCACGGAGGCTCACTGAAATTTGACAATTGCTATTTGGCTGGATTTGCAACGCGCTGAAGTACCAGGTGGTACACTGTCTCACTAAAATTGCTCTAACTCTTTGCCCGAGTGTCAGATTTGGACGAATTTGGTATCGACGGAAAGCTTATTTGATTTATCACATGATAAAAAGTCAAAATCTAAAAAATTTCACATTGAATAAAATATATTCATCTTTGAAGTAAGATCTTTGATGTTCTAGAGATGAATTTGAACTAGAAGAGGTGTGGGGTATTACAAGCAGAGATTAGTTTGTTCTTCAAAGACTTATATGCCACCACATTAAAAGAATAAAGTTTGGTGCAAATGAAAAGTAATATTATTATTATCACCAACAAGCTGGAGAAGATTTTTCCGCCAACGTTCTTCGATGTGATAGAACATCTTCCCATTCACCTTGTACACGAAGCTCGGCTAGGCGGTCCAGTTCAACCTAGGTGAATGTATTCATTCGAACGGTAAGCAATTGCAACATATTTAAATTCATACATATCTTTTTTTAAATAGTAAACATCTAATCTTAAGATTGTATAGGGCAATTGGAAAATTGAAAAGGGGTCCCAAAAACAAACATAGGGTGAAAGACTTTATAGTCGAGGCATATCTTGCAAGATAAACATCTCAATTTTGTTCATACTACTTTCGTGATGAAGTTGCTTGTTCAAGAAACTGGCCGAATTGTTATCAGGACGATGTGAATGAGCCTCATTTGCAACCGATATCAATTTTTAATCAATCTGGTTGTAAGGCTAAAAAGATCATATTTCACCGGCTCACTCCCACGGAGCGCAAATCAGCAACTTTGTATGTCTTGCTGAATTGCCCGAAAGTTAAGCCCTTTCTGAAGTAAGGAGATTAAAATTTTAACATATCTTATTTGTTTACTCATTCCCATAAAGAAATAAATTGTGTTTCGCATGTTTGATCTTCAGTTCATTTAAGACTCAATTCCATGAAAATCAAGTGTATGCATCCTTTGCAACATGGTTTACATATGAGGTTCGTAAGTGTATTAATATTTCTACAAATTTTAAATATTTACGCATTCCTCAACTAATATATATATATATATGTATGTATGTATGTATAATATTTTTAGGTACACCAGTCACCAAATGCAGCCGCATACGATAAGTTCTTGAGAGGTATTTCTTTGGGTCCAGTTGAAGCTCATGCAATGTCCCATTACACAGTAAATGAGTTTAAATTTTCCACCGAAGAACACTTCAGAACAAAAAAAACAAACAATAGTGGTGTTTGGGTTAAGGTTAATGATGATGTTGAGTACTTTGGTATCATACACGAGATCTTAAAACTGGAGTATACTGGTTTCCCTATAAAAAAATTATCCTCTTTCGATATAAGTGGTTTGATCGAAGCACAAGAGGCACAAGAGTACATAAGGAGCATAACATCATTGAAGTAAAACACAATATGTTGTATCCTATTTACGATTTATTTGTTCTAGCGTAAAATGCTAACCAAGTGTATTATGCTCCCTATCTGTTGTGCAGTGATAAGTCTGATTGATGGGCTACAATCAAAATAAAGTCTATAGGATGGGTGAAAGTTGAGAATGTGTTGGAGACTGCGTATCAAAATAAAATGCAGATTGATCACCAGCTAGTGGACATTGACTTAGTGGATAGTTTGAATCACCCAGAAAATATATTTGAAGAAGTTCATATTGCGAAAGAAGAGGCTGAGTGGGTAGGAGACGAGGAAACTTCCGAATAGGGTGAATGGGTTAGTGGAGAGTCTTCAGAAGAGAAGGATTAGTTTGTGTTGGTTGTATTTACTATGTATTGATGTCTTTATGCTTTGTACTACATATTTACCTTTATGTTTCTTGTTTAAGATTGAAACGTAATATACTGTTTAAGATTGTTGTTTTCACTTTTACATAATTTATATAGTAATAAAAATATTCTTGTCTATCTCGTGTTGTTGGAGCGATTTGAAATGTGAATTAGTTACTTAGAATATTTTCTTATTTATTTATTTTGTAAGAACTAACTGCTTGTTAACTTTACATAATTTAGATATCAGGTAGAGGTGACAAAGGTAAGGAAAAAGTTAATCCAACGAAAAATAAAAAAGAAAAAACAACCTCCGCCTTATAGACGACTGACTGGTATTCATATATCTGAGGGTCGGTTTGCTGACGTGCCAACACGACCCTCATATTTTAGGTCGTCTCAGTATTTGGTTCCTGCTCCTACGCATATGGGGCCACTTCATGGGTCTACACCGACTCATTCTGCTTCTATCATCGTGTCACCACTATCATAGTACTATTGGATGACCGCTGGCATATTCGAACATCTACCATCGTCAGTACCCTCCTGTAGCAGTCACCCAGGTTCGCACAGTGATTCTGTTCAATCTATTGGGTTGTCAGATCTTCATCTTGGAGGCACTCCATCTGGTGCTTCAGATCCGCCCACGCCAGTGCATCCATCAGCACTTGCTCCGCAGCTTGGAGACAGAGATGATTATGGAAGGTGTTATCTTATACAATATGGAACATGGTAAGATTTCT
This sequence comes from Capsicum annuum, assembly GCF_002878395.1. NCBI lineage: Eukaryota > Viridiplantae > Streptophyta > Magnoliopsida > Solanales > Solanaceae > Capsicum > Capsicum annuum. Next base: position 170,817,913 of record NC_061117.1, on the reverse strand, counting down.
AATTATAGTAACATAATTTATTTTTTATTACTATATTATTATGCTCTATGAAATTACTGTTTGATCTTGTGTTGTACATTTAAGCCGGATGTTGGAGTTGGAAAAATTACGAGTAAATCCATTTGTTGGAACTTCAACGGCTACTGGACTAGTTGGAAAAAGGTTCCAGAAAATGACAGAGAAAGAATGTTTAAAGAATTTCATGTAAGGATTTAACTTATCGACTACTTAACACATTATTAGAACAAAAGATTGAATATTATATTTTTATTAGAACAAAAGATTGAATATTATATTTTTATTTTTGTTGTAGAAATATTATTGGTGGGATGATGCGAATTAATGTGCTATAAGGAGAAATTTGTACAGAAGAGCTAGATCTAGATTTAACGATCTATTGGATTATGCCAGAACTAACTTGGTACGACCTGACTGGATAAGTGAATCCTTATGGCAATAGTATATTCGTTATTGGACTAGCGAAGAATATCAATTGTTGAGAGACAAAGGAAAAAAAGCCTGGGCATCATCCAAGGGTGGCTCCCTACATACTGCGGGTGCAGTTAGTATGATTGCTGTGGAGGAAAAAATGGTATGTAAATTTTACAGTTTTAATTATTTGTTTCTATTTAAATTTTTAATTATTTGAAGATTAATAATTTTTTCATATGCAAGAAAAAGAAAAGGGTAGGAAGATAACCTTCGATGAGGTATTCGAGGAGACGCATGTGAGGAAGAAAAAAAACCCGATTGATGAAGATGTCTGGATTGAGCCTCGTGCAAAAGCTGCCCATGTAAGAATCAAATTTTGAATTCATGAATCTTTTTCTCAAAGTTGATATTATTCAAGTATAAGTACTTTAATATTTTTTGACTATTAATTTTAAATTTACTTTGAATATAAGACAAATATATGCAGCTCCTTAGTGAGTTTCGTAGTAGTTAGCCTCCTGAAAGTCAGGGTGACCCAATACCCCAACATGTAGAGGAGGAGTTATGGGAACAAACTGTGGGTCCTGCAGTTAGAGGCCATTACTACGGATACCACAGAAATTATTTTGGCGAGAATGTTAGGTCTTCGCCCGGTCCTACATCCTATACCTCTTCAGTTGATAGAGAAACCATTGAATCACTAAAAAATACGATTTCTAAACTCACTGAAGAGCTTGCTGAACAGAGAAAGGAGGCGCAGAAGAAGGAGGAGGAAACAACATCACAAATAAGGATGTTGCAGGAGCAGTTCAACTCTTTTATTCAGACTGCATGGATTATTCCTCGATGTCCTGGTGATGCAGTTCGGGCTGCAAAAGGTCTAGGCCCACTGGATGATATCAGCACAGATGAGGATGCGGAAGACGAAGACAATGACGATGAAGATAAGTGGTAGTTTTTTTACTTTTGTATGTGTTGTACTTTGGATTTGGACATTTGTTGTAGTTTTTACACTTGTATATGTTTTGTTGTAGCTTTTACACTTTTACACTTTTGTTGGACATTTTGTATGTGTTGTAGTGGAATTTTGTATGTTGTGTGGGAATACACTTGGTTTTTCGTTGTTGTTGTTGTTGTTGTTGTTGTTGTTGTTGTTGTATTGTATGTTGTTTCATTTGTTGCTTTTTATTTTTTTTTAAAAAATTCAGAAAAAACGACCACATGTGGTCGGTTTTTTAATTTTTTTTTGCAGAAAACCGACCACATGTGGTCGATTTTTCTGAAAATTTTACAAAAAGCCGACCATAAGTGGTTGGTTTTAATAAAATTAATTAATTAATTTTGAAAGAAACCGACCACTTGTGGTCGGTTTTATTAAAATAAATTAATTAATTTTAAAATAAAACCGACCACTTGTGGTCGGTTTATTTTTTTTTTTTTTTCTATTTTAATAAAATAATAATGAATTTTAAAAATATATATATATTTTTTAAAAAGCCGACCACACATGGTCGGTTTTTAAAAAGCTACCACAATTTTACCAACAACGCATTTTGATCGATTTTGTGGTCGAAAATTGAGGAAAACTGACCACGTGTGGTTGGTTTTTGTGGTTGGTTTTCCTTTTTTTTTTTTAGTAGTGATGGTGGAATTGTTAGTGGTTATGGAGTACATTCATTTTATCTTCAAACCTATTCCACGTACATTATATCGCACCACTTTGCATTACTTTTAAACCTACATAAATTTGGTCCATATTTATATTTGTGTATACCCGCAATACACCGCTCCACGTTTTTATATTTTTCTTTTTTTGAAAAATTTGTAACTTCATTGAAAATCATAATATTTTCAATATTAGGAAATAATAACAACCAATTTCTATTATATCACTTTTCATCAAGAAATTGTCAAAAAAGTATCACGTGTACAAGTAATGATCAAATATCAAATTTAGGTAAAGATGAATAAAGAAATTAAAAAAGTAATAAAATTGTTTATTTGTAGTGTTAAACATGTCGTTTTAAGTATTATAAAATTTTAAGTGAAGAATACATATATTTTTAGGTAGATTCACGAGAATAATACTAATTTTTAACTTTTTTTAGTTTAAACCCGCATATATCCGCAATCCGCCCGCCCCACATCATTTAAAGAAAAATTTATTAAACCCGTCCCATACCCGCCCTGCCCCTACATAGTCTAAAACTCGTAGTGCCTCGCATAGCCTAAAATCCGTCCCGCTCCACACAGAGGCGGAGCTAGCCTCCTTTAGGGGGTTCGGCCGAATCCTCTTTGATGAAAAAATATACTATTTATACATGATTAAAATTATTTTTTATGTGGTTATAGTAGATATTGAACATCCTTCAATTAAGTTTTCTTTGAATATTGAATCCCCTCAATTGAAATCCTGACTCAGTATCTGACTCCACACCCACACCAACACCGCCCCATTGCTGTCCCTACTAGAGTTTATGATAGCTAAGATCATCATAATAAATATTAAAAATTCACTAGAAGCTTAATGTAAGTTGTGCTATAACTTTGTAATGAACTGTTCACAAATTCTGACGAATGAACCAGAACTTTTGATGAAACAAATTCGAAGGGATAACCAACACATTAGTACAACTTTTGTCACAACTTTAGAGTAAATTATTCACATTTTTTGATGGACCAATAACACATTTTTATTTTAATATTTATTCAAATTAAATTTGATATCAAATATTTTAATGTCAATTCCTCCAATTTTTAAATTTTAAATTCAAATCAATTCATTAAACTTGAAAAAACTTAATCTCCTTCAAAAATTAAGTTCATTAAAATCCAACCATAGAATAATATTTCAAGTTTCTTCAATCAATCAAATCCAAATTAATCTCAATTTTTGTTAGAATACTACATTCTATGTTTTTCTTTTTCTGACATACCATGTATAAAACATGGGTTTTTTATTGGGAAACGGACAGAAACGACACTTCAAATTAAACTATTTCCTTAAAAATGGCCATGAAATTTAAATTTCACTTTCTAGCCATTTTAATTTACTGACTGGTTCTATACCATTTTTACACAACTTTTATACAGGTTTTATACAAATCATATGCATAAATATTCTATACGGAAATTATACAGTTTTGATACATAATTTATATAATAACTGTATATTTGCACTTCAAATTAAACTATTTCCTTGAAAATGACCATGGAATTTAAATTTCACTTTTTAGCCATTTTAATTTACTGACTGGTTCTATGCTTTTTTTACACAACTTTTATACAGGTTTTATAGAAATCTTATACATAAATATTCTATACGGAAATTATACAGTTTTGATACATAATTTATATAATAACTGTACTTTTTTTTACACATTTTATACAACAATTATATAATTTGTATACACTTTCTATATATTGTACATATACATATTTGATAGAACTATACAATTTCTATACATATATCTTATATAGGTTCATATTCTATTTAATAATTATATCGTTTTTATATAATTTAATTATTATTTCTAAACAATTAAAAAAAAAGCAGAATATTTGATCAATTTAAAAATTTATAGTAAAAAAAAATTGAAATATTTTTAAAAGGGACGAATTGCCCAAATTGAATATAGTATCAGTATTGTATATAGACTATATCAATATCGTATATGGACTGTATATGGACTATGTGGATCAAAATGACCCAAATTGGGAAAGATTAGAAAATGGTCATAAAATAACATTTGTTTAGCCGACTGGACATTATTTGTCCAAATATCAAACTTGGGCTATAATCGGACTATTATTTTATAAAAAGATCATGGAGTGTGCTTTTCTCTTTCTTATTCGCAAAAACGACTCTAATTTTCGTTAATGACTATGAGAAGAACATGTTTTGTAATCATTATTTTCTCAGAGACATGTCTTGTATCCTTCTTGTGGTTCATAGTAGTAGGAGTATTTATTTCCTATTGTTGCATGGCTTAATCTATGCTTCACCCCTTTCTTTTATTAATACTTGATGTCTATAATATTTTATGTTGGAAAATCAAAAACAGAATTGAGAAAATTCCTCTTGTCCATTGATAGAGCACCGTTCGGTGTATATATATACGCAGGGAATAAAAAGAATATTCTGGTCTTTGATAAATATGTGATAAATATCACAATTGGCCTATACATGATTGGTTGTGGTATAACTAATTTATTCTCAATAATGTAAATAAAGACAGAATAGTAAATCTATACACTACATTATCTAAATGTTATTTTGTATTTGGATTGTATTGATTCTGTATGAAAAAGTTGGTGTGTGGATTAACATTTGGCTACCTATGTTGAATTTGGAGTTGAGGCTCAATGCTTTTCATAAGTCCAAATAGAGCCAAATTTAACTTATTAGACAAAAATATCTTGTTCATCTATCTTCTTCTCTGATGAGGGGTGAATGTCAACACCCCTCTCAAGTTGGAGGGGCGTGAAAAAACCCCCAACTTGTCGATAAGTTTGTGATGAGACTGACCAGGGAGAGGTTTGGTAAAGACATCAGCAAGCTGAGAAGTCGATGGAACGAAGTGTAAGGAAATTAAACCGACAAATAATTATTGACGAACAAAATGACAATCAAGCTCCATATGCTTGGTCCGTTCATGAAAGATGGGGTGTTTTCTATATGGATCGCAGCAAGGCTGTCGGAGTGCAGCAAAATTGTAAGAGAATGAGAAATAATGAGATCAGTCAAGAGACGAACCAACCATGTTAGCTCTGCAACAACACGTCACATAGATTTATATTCGGCCTCAATCGAAGGGAGGGATATCAAAAGTGGTTTCTTTGATTTTCAAGAAATGGACGAACCACCAAGACTGATAAAAAAATCACTAATTGAACGATACGAATCAGGACATGAACCCCAATCGAAATTACAATAGGAAAACATACCAAAAAAGGATTTGGACGATAGAGAAGACCAAGTCCAGGATTCCCGATCAGGTAACATAAATAGTGAATATTTGTAATACCCCAAAAAATTTTTCATTGAAATTTTGTGCGTAAACGTGTTAGGTTCTATCTTCTAGAATGAATTATAAATTTTTCGTATGGAATGTCTTAGAGTATGACCCACCATTGCATAGAGTATCAAATAAGCTTTCCAATGATATGTGGATCATCCAAAACGGACACTCAAGCGATGAGTTATGAACATTACGATCGAACCGTAAATAGTAGTGAACAGTAAAACGTGCAGGAAAAAGTACTGAGGCCTGACGTATTTTTGCTCCAACTTTAAACGATCATAAGCCCTTGTACATAATGATCTGGGTGATCTACTATATATCAACGGAAAGATCTGTGAGTCCTCTTTCCAATTAAATTAGTTTCATCCAATTTTTCTATCGAAGCAAAAAGTTATGGTCGATCTATTTCAGCCTATCAAAAGTAAATTTTTGGGTCAACTTCAAATGATAATAACTCTTCGTACACAATGATCTGGGTGAGATACTATATATCAATGGAAATATATGAGAGTCCTCTTTCTAATGAAATTGATTTCATCCAATTTGGATATCGGAGTAAAACGTTATGGTTGATCTACTTCAGACTATCAAAACAGTCCACCAAAGGACAAATTCGAGAATTATTTGATTTTTAGGGGCGTTTTGGTCATTCCCCTTTAACCAAAATCCGTCCAAACCCTATATTAAAGCCTATTAGAAGCATTATATGTTATATTTCATCAAATTTCCTCAAAATGAAAACCCTAAGCTCCTACATTCAACTTTAAGAACCTCCAAAGTTCACCATTAATTCTGCAAATTTATTCAAGATTCCAAGTTCCTAGTTCAAAAACTCCAAGAACCATCATTCAAAGGAACGATTAATATCTCAAAAATGAGTATCGATCTAAAGTTCATCGTTCAAGGTATGTGGGGTTTTTCAACAAGAACTCTCTTTCGTTCTTGTGCCCAAAAGTAATTTTCTTTACAAAAGCATGATTTTTATTTGATTTTTAAGAATTTGAAGCATGAACCCATATCTTATGATGATTATTGTGAAATCTTGATGTTTATGATTTTGAAAGATGAATTTACATGTGTGAAGTTATAAAGCATGAATCTTGAACGATATTTATCATGATTTTGATATTTGGGTCGTGAATCCCTATTGAAAATTGTGTTTTTTTAGAAAGTATGTGTTATAAGCACGTTGATGTTGAATATTTGAGATATTTTGAATGATTTGACCTTTTGGTCTTAATGGAGTTGTTTTGAACTCGAGTGTGAAAGAAATCCACAATGTGGTTGATTTTGATAGATGGGAAGCATGATGGCTCCCGGTGTATATTTATATATTACTGAAATTGTTTTGTTGTGAATTGTCTTTGAAATGATCTGAGCTAAGTCCAGGAGAAATCTTTAGCACTGAGTGGGAGGTATAAAGCAACCTTACTTCCCTAGAATTACGTGCGCTCATAGGAGTGAGCATGAGGCTGATTTATATAGTGATCACTAGTTTGTGTGGATTTGATATCGATAGTCCTATTCCGATGGCAAGGATAGGACGGCTCTCCCCAATGTGGGTTGTACGTTGGACTCCATGTAGCTCACATGGTTTATGTTGGTTATAGGATCTCCTAGTGTGTGTGTGTTTCCTTGTGTCTATGGTGAATGGTGAAGTGATTTGAAAGTGGAATTGTGAAAGTTATTCTTTCGAAAGATTTAAATGATATTTACATTATGAGAATTGATATTCTTGATGAACTGAAAGTGATTGATAAATTATATGATGACTCTCATGTGTTATTGTACTTATTTCATCCTCTCATGATTATGATGATTTTCTTTGGGCTATGTGAGTCTTTCAATTGTCACGCCTCAAATCCTATTGGGGCGGACTAGCACCCGTAACCGAGGAGGCCCGGGTGAACCAGCTCATAACCTCATACTTCCCATGCATACCTCTATGACAACCCAAAATAATCACCTGTACAAGCTCGAGCATATATATATATGTATATACAATACTTGGTCATTGGAGCCATCACGTCTATTAACAAAACACCACCTTGACTGTACATTAGGTCTACAAAGCCTCTAGACAATACACAGAGTTTAATTAAGGTCGGGACACACCCCGCTATATAATTAACTTCTATACAATACCAAAAGTGACTGGATATGACACGAAAAACCCCGAAGCAAACTGGAGCTCACCAAAAGCAGCTGGATATCCTGGCTCCTACTTGTACGGTGTATGAGCTGAGGTACCTATGCCTGCAGCATGAAATGCAGGTCCCCCGTGGGGGACGTCAGTACAAAATATGTACTGAGTATGTAAAGCTGTAGATAATCACATATGATATAGGAGCTCAATAGAAATCAGAAACAAGTGAATAAATCGTAATAGGAGTGGACCACACTTACTAGAACTTGTGACAATTAGGATGCCTCCAGTACATATCAACTGGGATCGACCCATGATAGGCTTATGCCCTTGGGATACTATCCATAAACACATAAATAAGGATCGACCCATGATAGGCTTATTCCCCTGGGATACCACCCGATAAGAGAGAACTTCCATCACTTAGTTCAATTAATCTTTGAGATTGTTATTTCGGTCGTCACCGTATTTTTGATACTTTGAAACAATGATACATCAATAAGAGACATATAAATAGACCATCAATGCAATAACAATGAAGTAAGAACTCATTGTCACATCAATGAAGTATTTTGGAGTCATCAATGCCATAACAATGGAGTAGAAACTTATTGGTATATCAATGAAACGTTTTGGAGTCATTAATAGCACATGGATCTTATTTGAGTAACCGGATACCTTCTGACATTCATTAGTGCAATAAACATGTAAGATTTGGAAAACAAGTAAGTATTGGAATGTCTTGACATCTTGTAGGGTGGAAACAAGTTCATTGGTAACGTAGGATATCATACAAAACCATTATGGATCACATGTTACTGAATAACTTTGAAAACTTTCGTAATAGAAAAATTGTTCACTTTCATGCCAAAGATAGGGTATAGAGTATGCTTTACATACCTGACTGTCAACGTTCAATACTAGTCCCAAATGGACTTCCCTTCTTTTCAGATTACTTATCTATAATGAGCATATATAGCAATCTAGTATTAGCGACCAAACGTCACAATTCAATTATTTGAATTCACCAAACTAGTGGTTAAGTATTAAGACTTAATTACACCATAAAGGGTGTCACTTTAACCCTCTTATACTCCAATTACATTCACATGCCATGCATATTCATACAACATCCTCCAATATCAAGTTTGGATTCATTTATCCTTCCAACCAATCCATTAAATCAAATTGAGCCATAGACATAAATAATATCAATTCAATAGTATATCACCATATCCACCTTCCATAACTCAATTACCATATCCACCTTTCACAATTCAATACAACCAAACCATGCAAAATAGTCCATAACCCTATTTTCATCACCTTTCAATAACAACCAATACATATAATCCTCTATCACACATATACATATGGAAAAGAACAAAGGCAAACAATATTCATACCTTAGAATTCACCTCTTGATTATGAAATCTTGTTTGTACAAATAATAGGTGCCGTTCGAAGCTCTCGAGATGACAAACGCAGTTATCGAATTACTTTGGAATTTCTACGGTTGAATCTAAAGTAATTTAAAGGTCAAATTTGGCTAGGGTTTGTTCTTTCTCAATGATTGATGATGAAAATGAGTCTTTGAACTCATATACATGTATATATACACATATTCTCGTCCATAATATAATAAGAAATGACCAAAATGCCTTTAAAATTTAAATAATGTCAAATCTGTCCTTTGGTGGACTGTTTTGATAAGCTAAACTAGATTGACCATAACTCTTTGCTCCGATATCAGATTTGGGTGAAATTGGTATCGTTGGAAAGATAATTCAAAGGGATTTCATTTAATATAAAGTAGGACACCCAGTTCCTCCTTTACAAGGAGTTATAATCGTTTGAAGTTGACCCTAAAAATCTATTTTGATAGGCTGAAGTAAAACGAGTATAACTCCTTACTCAGACGTTGGATTTGGATGAAACCAATTGTATTGGAAAGGAGACTCAAAGATATTTATTTTCATAGGGATCAGTTCTCCCAGTTCATTATATTGAGGGAGTTATGATCGTTCAAAGTTGACCCAAAAATTCAGCTGGCCTCAGTAGTTTGTGTGCAGGAAATTTTCCTGCACATTTACTATTCCCAAATATCCTGACCACCATTTTATAGTTTCGAACGTGCTCGATTATATCCGAAACCTATCCATTTTTGGAAATCTTTATATCGTTGGAAATCTTATTCAATAACCTTCGCATGGAACCATCGACGGGAAAATTTCGGTATAAATAAAATAAAAAAATTAATTCCATATAAATAAGACTAATACACGTACTTGAATACGCCAATACACGTACTTGAATACGGGGTGTTACATCCTTCCCCCCATTAGGACATTCGTCCTCGAATGTTAGCGTAGTTATTCAACCGAAACAAGTGCAAGTTCATCATTAACATTCACATCATCACATAAATACTATGCATATATAAAAAAATACTTACTTGTTAATGTTCTAACTCCGTTTATTGAACTTCCTCTTCATCTTTAAACAAATGAGGGTACTTAGATTTCATTGCTTCCTCAGCTTCCCATGTAATATCTTCCCTTTGACGATTTCTCCAACGTACTTTCACAGATGCTATCTCTTTATTTCTCATCTTCTTAACTTGGCGATCTAGAATAGCAATAGGCACTTCCTCATAGGTAAGATCTTCCGCAACTTGCACATCCTCAGTAGAAGTGATATGTGATGGATCTCTGATGCACTTTCGAAGCATTGACACATGAAATATCGGATGTACTGATGAGAGCTCTTGGGGTACCTCTAATTCATATGCAACTTGTTCAAACCTTCGAGTGATCTTATACGGGCCTATATAACGTGGAATCAACTTCCCTTTCTTGCCAAATTTCATTACCCCTTTTATTGGTGATACCTTCAAAAATACCCAATCACCTATAGAAAACTCTAACCCTCTCCTTCTACTATCTGCATATGACTTGTGTCGACTTTGGGTTGTTTTTAGTAGTTGCTGAATTACTTTAACCTTCTCTATGTCTTGATAAACAAGATCCGGTCCGAACAAAAGAGTTTCACCCACTTCGAACCATCCTATTGGTGATCTACACTTCCTTCCATATAAAGCTTCATATGGTGCCATTTTGATACTTGAATGATAGCTATTATTGTAGGCAAACTCAATAAGAAGTAAATGATCATCCCAGTTGCCCTTAAAATCTATTACACAAGCTCTTAGCATATCTTCAAGTGTTTGGATGGTACGTTCTTCTTGTCCATCTGTTTGAGGATGAAAAGTTGTACTCAGCTTCATTTGTGTTCCCAAACACCTCTGAAAAGACTTCTAAAATTTTGTGATAAATTGGGTTCCCCGATCTGATATAATAGAGATTGGCACTCCATGTAATCGGACTATCTCTTTAACGTACAGCTTTGCATACTTTTCAACTGTGTAAGTGGTCCTAACTGGTAGGAAATATGCAGATTTAATAATCCTATCAACAATCACCCATATAGAATCAAACTTCCGGGATGTACGAGGCAAACCAATAACGAAATCCATGTTGATCATGTCCCATTTCCAGCTTGGAAGATCAATGCATTGCATATAACCTTCGGGTTTTTGGTGCTCAACTTTAACTCTTTGACAATTTGGACATTCAGCTACAAATTCTGCAATGCTCTTCTTCAAGTCATTCCACCAATACATATCTTTCAAATCTTGATACATTTTGGTTGATCCTAGATGAATGGAATACCTTGAACAATGTGCCTCTGTCATAATCTTCTTTCTTAGCTCGTCTACATTCGGCACACACAATCGGTTTTGGCACTGAATTACTCCTTCTCGTGTAAGCTCAAATGCCTTGGTCGTACCACTCTGAACATTCTCCTTAAGCTGTAATAAAATAGGATCTGCATATTGCTTCTCTTTCACTTCAGCTACTAATGAAGATTCCGCAGTATTATGTACGATAAGCTTTGTATCCGGAGTTTCAAAAAGGCAAACTCCCAAACTAGCTAACTGGTGAAGATCTTTAATCATGCCTTGCCTTTCTATAGGCGTCATCATAGCCTTACGACTTAACGCATCAGCTACCACATTTGCTTTCCCTGGATGGTATAAGATATCAACATCATAGTTTTTTAATAGTTCAAGCCATCTCCGCTGCCTTAAATTTAGATCCTTCTAATTAAAAATATATTGCAAGCTCTTATGGTCAGTATATATATCAACATGAACCCCATATAAGTAGTGGCGCCATATCTTTAAAGCAAAAATAACTGCTGCCAGCTCAAGATCGTGTGTAGGATAATTTTTCTCATGTGGCCGTAATTGTCTAGAAGCATATGCGATTAGCTTACCATGATGTATCAATACACATCCTAAACCAATTCTGGAATCATCACAATACACTGTATACCCTTCGGTGCCTTCTGGAAGTACCAACACGGGTGTAGAAATCAACTTGTTCTTTAAATCTTGAAAACTCTTTTCACAGGAATCATTCCATTGGAATTTGGATGCTTTATGGGTTATCTTGATTAAGGGTGCTGAAATAGAAGAAAAGCCTTTAACAAGACTTCTATAATAACCGGCCAACCCGAGAAAACTACGAATCTCTGTAGGCGTTGTGGGCCTTGGCCAGTTCTTCACAGCTTCTATCTTTTGAGCATCAACCTTTATCCTTTCACTAGATACAATATGACCCAAAAATGCCACCGACTTTAACCAAAGCTCACATTAGAGAACTTTGCATAAAGCTTACAATCATGAAGAGTCTGCAATGCCCGTCGTAAGTGATTGTCATGGTCCTTTTTTGATCTAGAATAAACTAGAATATCATCTATAAAAACTATCACAAATACATCCAGGAATGGATTAAACACCCTATTCATCAAATCCATAAAAGATGCGGGTGCATTTGTTAGCCCAAATGACATAACTAGAAACTCATAATGACCATACCGTGTTCGAAAAGCTGTCTTGGGTATATCCTTCTCTTTGAACCTCACTTGGTGGTAACCTGACCTCAAATCAATCTTAGAAAAGCACTTGGCACCCTGTAACTGATCAAATA
>NC_061117.1:170562761-170805157 GCF_002878395.1 Capsicum annuum | reverse complement strand
AGAAAAGCACTTGGCACCCTGTAACTGATCAAATAAATCATCAATTCTTGGGAGAGGATATTTATTCTTAATAGTCACCTTATTCAATTGCCGATAATCAATACACATCCTCAACGAGCCATTCTTTTTGAGTACAAATAACACTGGTGCTCCCCAAGGGGACATACTAGGCCTTATGAATCCCTTCTCTAGGAAATCTTTCAATTGCTCTTTTAATTCTCGTAATTCTGCTGAGGCCATTCTATACGGAGGAATGGATATTGGTTGGGTGCCTGGTATTACATCAATACCAAACTCTACTTCTCGTTCAGGAGAAAAACCTGGAAGATCTTCAGGAAATACATCAGAAAATTCATTTACCATCAGAACAGCGTGAAGAGTTGGTGGCTCCACTTCTGTATCCCTTACTCTAACTAAATGATATATATATCCCTTAGAAATCATTCGAACGTGCTCGATTATATCCGAAACCTATCCATTTTTGGAAATCTTTATATCATTGGAAAGCTTATTCAATAACCTTCGTATGGAACCATCAATGGGAAAATTTTGGTATAAATAAAATAAAAAAATTAATTCCATATAAATAAGACCAATGCACGTACTTGAATACGCCAATACACGTACTTGAATATGGGGTGTTCCACATACATCCTGCATATTTCTTATAAATATTTATGATGATAATATTTATACAACTGCATACACCCCCATATACTCGATTCCTTTCCATGGTACTGACCCACATCTTCGAATGTGGGCTGCATTTTCTCGAAATATAGGTTTAGGTGCTCAGTTTCAGGTTTGACAGTGATTCTTCAGGCATGCTGTTCTACATCCTCTGTTGTGGTGAGTCTTCATGTTCCGAGGATGTGATGACTGATGTTGGTTTCACGGAATTATTTACATTTGATAACTGAGTATGAGTCAGTTGGGGTATGTCTCAATGGCTCGCTGGTTTTATTAATTTTCTTAGAGGCTTGTCAGACTAGTATAGATGCTGGGAGTTGACTAATAAGTCGTATTTTGTTATCCTTCTGAAATTCTTTTATTCTTGGATGATGATTACTCTGTTGATATTTGAGGGTTCTTTATGGAAACCTCGTTGATTTGTGTTGAACTGAATGAAAATGGCTCAAAGGGTTAGATTGGGGCTACTCTTAGCCTCAAGCACCATGTGACGCTCCGGGACCCATTTTTCGGGGCGTTACAATATTATATGAGGTGATTGCATATATTGACTCAAATGTTGTGCTGTAAAACATAAATCAGTTCGTGTGCATAAATCAGTTCGTGTGTGGGTGAGAAAGTTAACTTTCCAATCAACCGGCGATAAACAGTGGGATCTGACAATAATTCACCAACATCAGCCTAAAGCTTATTGAAGGTTCGAGTGGGGAAGTAGGAAATTACTTATCAAGACAGTCATAATCAGATAAGAGCTCCAAGGTAAACTTCTTTTGTGTAACAATCAATCCCTGAGATTCTATGATCAACTCCATTCCTAAAAAAAACTAGCAGAACCAAGATCTTTTATGTGAAATTCAGTATTGAGAAAGTCTTTCAAAGCTGTTAATTCGTCCATATCATCCCCTGTAAATAGAATGTCATCTACACAAATAGCAATAATGCAAACACCAATAAGAGTCTCTTTTGTAAAAAAAGGAATAATCACCGAGAGAATAAGAGTAGCCTTTAAAACTGAGAGCGCCAGTTAGCCTAGAATACCATTGGCAAAAGGCTTGTTTAAACCCATATAATGATTTATTAAGCCGACAAACCTGATTGGGATGAACAGGGGTCATGCCTGAGGGAAATTTCATATAGACCTCCTCTTGGAGGTCTCCATGAAGAAAAGCATTATTCAAATCTAACTGTAATATAGACCTCTTAACAATAATAGCAAAAACACACCCGATTGTAGTCATTTTAGTCACTCGAGAAAAAGTTTTGGTATAATTAATACCCTCTTTCTGTATATCACCTCTAACCACCATCCTTGCCTTGTATCGTTCAATGGTACCATCAGTCCTGTATTTTACCCTATAAACCCATTTACATGGTAAAACTTTTTGCCAAAAGGTAAATCAACCACGTCCCAGGTGTTAATAGCTTCCAAATTTGAAAATTCTTTTGTCATTGCATCACACCAATAAGGATATAAAAGTTTTTGGGAAAAACTGGTTGGTTCATTAACGTGGTAGACAAAATTAAGAAGGGACTGATTTGAATATAAAAGCAAGGAAAAAGGCAAGATAGTATGATTAATAGAAGCTATAAAGCAAGATAAATTTAAGTTAGTGTGAAAGTCAACATTGCAAACATAATATTCAAATAATTAGGAGGGTGAAAGAACTTAGATGACCTTCTGGAAGGACAAGGAGGAGAAGTAGAGAAAAAAGAAATGTGGGGATCAGATGGGGGACAGGGAGTAGAGATAAAAGATAATGGGAAATAGTAGGAGATGGTGAGGAATGAAGAGTAGGAGAAGAGGTAGACATCTGATCAGAATCCAAAAAATAGGAACTATGTTCTGCACCGAGGAAAGAAGGGGAGGAAAAGTTGGTAAAAATATTAGGATTATAAGAAAAAAGAGGAATGTGAGGGGGATAGGTAAGAAAGATATCTGGAAATAAATATTTGTCTAGTAGATAAATTAAGAAACTTATAACCTTTTTGATTAAAAGGATAACCAATAAAAACATATTTGATCAACCATGGATCTGAATTGTGGAGGTGTACTAGCAAAACATAGAAAACCGAAATTCCTAAGAGATTGATAATCACGGGTCTTGGAAATTGAATCTGATATGGAGTTTGGAATTAGAGAATTTTGAAAGGTAATCAGTTAATTAGATGAGTGGTAGTAAGAAGACATTCCCCCTAATAAATTAAAGGCAAACTGGATTGGAAAAGCAATATTCTACAAGTTTCTAACAAATGCTTGTGCTTTTGTTCCATAATGCCATTTTGTTGAGGTGTGGAAACACAAGTGGTTTGGGGTATAATGCCTTGAGAGGATAAAAATTTTGAACTAGACAAACTGGATCCCAATTCTTTAGCATTGTCAGATCTAATAATCTCACTTTGGTGTTAAATTGTCTCTCAACAAGGGCTAAAAATTGTTTCAAAATAGGAAAAACATTGCTTTTAGTTTTCAACAAGTAAGTCCACGTTCCCCTACTAAAGTCATATATAATGGTTAATAAATATCTATTTCCATCATGTGTAGTTACTTTATAGGGACCCATGTGTAATGCCCCACAAAATTCTAAACTAGTTTCCAGCTATTCAGCACATGTTTAAAAGTCCCAAAGCCATTTAACTTACACTAACGACAAGTGACATGGCCATTTTAAGACTCTAAGATTTTGAACATTTTATTTTTGTCCTTTTCGAGTTTGAAATGTTGATTCATGAGTTGAAGTATGTTTAGGGATGCTAAAAGGGTCATCCAGGAGAGTTTCAAAATTTTTGAAAGGGGTTTGGGTGTTTTTGGACCATGAATGCAGAATGCCTCTATGATTTTAATGTGTCATGGAGACTAGCCCTCTGTGATACACGGTGTGTCACAGAGGTTAGTCTCCATGATACACGCTGTGTCATGGAGGCTAGCCTCCGCGAAAGCCTCCGTGCCACGGAGACTGTGAAATCCTGCAGCATAATTTCATGTTCAAGGGGGCATTTTGGTCTTTTCACCCTCTCCCTTAATACCCAATTGATGTTTTAAAACCTAAGAGGGGCATTATTTGACTCATTCTTTATCTGTTAATGATACTCAATTCTCTCTCATTCCCAAGAACACAAAAATTGAAAGTTTCTTCTAAGAGTTCAACTATCGAAGGTCCCAAATCCAAGTTTTCTTTAAGAATTTGAACAACTCAGGTATGTGAGATATTCATCAATGGGTTCCATCCACACATTGAGTCCCAAAAAATCATTGTTTTTATGTACAAAACCCTTTTTTCTTCTTTTTATGAATTTTTAATGTTAAGTGTGAATTTTCTTGACTTTTTCTTAATAGTTTTGAATACAAACCATGACATTGTGTTTTCCCATGTGAATTATGCTTTTACATGCTTTATAATCTCAGTCATCCATATCATGTTCAGTTGATACTATGTCAGTTTATCAAGTTACAAATTAAACCATGAGAGCATGTTGTCCTCCCAAGTTAAACATATTCTCGTACTCATAGTCATGGATTTCATTAGTTTAGTGAAATATACTATGTTTTGGGTCTACGAATCATGAATTTCTTTATAAGATTTTAATGATGTTTTATTTAAGGTATCATTCAGTGCTAGTGGGTTATGAACACCCGATACCTATATGTTTATGCATGTTTTCGATTTCAAGCAATAAGTCAGTCAGATCATAATTATTCTACCATGTTAAGATTATCATATTCATGTTGAGCACTTATCATATATGATGTTCAGTAACTTTAATCAGAACCACTGTCAGTTCAGTTGGGAGTAGCATTTAGCACCGACAGAACCTAGGGATGAAGACTCACCCTCCAGTAGAGGACTGAGACCTTTAGTAGCAATCCCTAAGTTCCAGAACTATGTAGTCAGTGTAGGTTATGAGATGTCACCCGCTAGTAGAGTACTGGAACTCTTTTAGGGGTCACCCATCAGTAGAGGACTGACACCCTAGTCCTTTGAAACAACAGTTTTTTGGATCTACATCGTCAGCCATCTGTTGGTACCCGTGGCAAGGTACTAGCACCCTTCCAACTGGGGTTACAGGTTAGACTCTGATTTGCTCAGTTTGGGGTATGTCAGTTATATAATATCTCCCACAGTTTTAATTCAGCACTCTAGTTATATCAGTATAGGTTTGCATGGACAAGTGTTCAGTTTATTAGCTATTTAGTTAGTCACTTTTACAGATTATTTCAGTACATGCTTTACTTGGTCTTGCATTTGTTTTATATGTTCATGCATTCATGTTCAGTATCCATATGTATTTCAGTTAGTACCTATCTCACGTACCAGTATATTCAAAGTACTGACCACATACTCTCTTTTGCATTATGTTTACTTATAACATAGGTTCGAATGCTCAGTTCCCCAATCGCCCCTAGTCAATTTAGTATCACTCAGCAGTAGTTATGGTGAGTCCTCATCCATCGAGGACAATTAGTTACAGTTATTTTTAGTATTTTCTTCATTTCAGTTAGTCGAAGTTATTTGGAGATTTGTCCCAACAACACCTCACGTCTTAGAGGCTTTCAATTATTCAGACTTATTTTTAGTTTTATCAATAGTTCAGACATGTTGGAATTTGTGTCAGTGTTACATCTTAATAGAATTTTTGTCAGTTTAGCTTTCGCCTATGATATTTTATTATTACTTTAGTCAATGCTCACAAGAGGTACCAGTTCATGGGTTATCTTGGGGTAATTTGCGGCCTTAAACACCGTGTTATGACTAGGAGGTATCCTCGGATCGTGACAAATATTAGTACCCGAGCCTATGATTTTAAAGTATCCTAGGATATCTAAAAGCCACGTTGAGCAGAGTCTTATTCATGGGTGTGAAGCGCACCATACTTATAGACAGGAAGATACGAGATGTTTAAGAAAGTTTCTCTTCTTTCAGTATTCATGTCGTGTGAAAGAGCATGAGCTCTATTGAATTCCCTTTCTAACTCGTCCTTCATGCGTTTATAGAAAATTTCTCCCAGAAGAAGAAACGGGAATCAACCTGCACCACCACCTATTCAGAAAGACCCTCTGAACGAACATGTTTTCCATGCTAACCCTCTGAACGAACATGTTTTCCATGCTAAGTTCAGGGCAACTTTTACTATTTTGGCCCAGACTGTGGCTGCTCAAAATAACCAGTAGACTGTTGCCCCAGCCAATCCAGTAGTAGTCACGGTAACAACTAGGATCCGAGACTTTACTCGAATGAATCCTCTATTATTTTCTGGATCCAAGTCTGAGGAGATCCGTAGGAGTTTTTGAATGGTGTGTAGAAAGTGACAAATATCATGGGTGTTACTGCTAGTGAGAGTTCTGACTTATCCGCCTACAAACTGCAAGGAATGGCTCATACTTCATTCAAACAGTTGAAGGAAGAGGTTATAAAGTGGGAGGAGTTTGCTAAGGCCTTCTTACATAGGTTTTTCCCACTCGAGTTGAGAGAGGCCAAAGTTCAACAGTTTATAAATTTGAAGCAGGGTAACATACGCGTGAAGGAGTACTCACTCAAGTTTACCCAATTGGCAAGGTATGTTCCAATTATGGTGGTTGGTTCTAGGGCCAGAATGAGTAAGTTTGTGTATGGTGTGTCAGATAGTGTAGTCAATAAGTGTAGAACAACTATGCTAATTAAGAATATGGACCTTTCTAAGTTGATGGTTCATGCTCAGCAGATTGAGAAGGAGAATCTCAAAGAGAAGGAAAGAGAGAATAAGAGGGACAGAACCAGTAGATTTAAATTGTCACAGCAGAGTTTTGACAGTGAGAATCATTCTTAGTTTCGCCAGAAATTTTAAGCTCCTGCCCCATCTTTATCATGTGCCTAAGTTCAGGCAGAATAATCGAGATAAAGCGCCAGGCTCTAAGTCCCAGGGTAGAAAGAGTAGTGGTTGTACCAATTTGCTTTGCATGAGATATGGTAAAAACTATCATGGAGAGTGTAGGGCAGGTAGTAATGGTGTGTTTGGGATGTGGCAAGACAAGCCACAAGATCAGGGATTGCCTAATGGTTGCTCAAAAGGGAAAGGATTTTCATCCACAGAGTTAGTCTAATTTTTCATCAGCTTAACTAGGTCGCCCGACTCAGCAGGGCGCCGCCTTTAGTGCCACTAGTGGGCTGTGTCAGAACCAAATTTATGCTCTTCGCACTCGTAAGGACCAGGAAAGTTCTCCTGATGTGGTTACGTGTACGTTACAAATCTTTCATCTTCATATTTATGCATTGTTAGACCCTGGAGCTTCACTTTCTTTTGTGACTCCCTATATATAAGCCAGTTAACAGGGTCAGGCCGGGTCAATCCGAAATTAGTTCGTGCTTTTTAACCGATTCGTGGGCCGATCCAATTTTGGGCCCATTTTAACTGGCTGATCTGGTACCAGGCCCAACAGTATTTTTTTAAGAATCAACTCGGGACCGGCCCATTACACGTAACCCGGTCTAACCCGTCAAAACTTAAGGAAAAAATTAATTTTTTTCTCCAATATACATTATATATACCCAGCCATATTCATTTTAAATACATTAAACAATATACACACAATATATATACACTATATATATAGTATATACTACATTAGAATTTTAAAAACATATACACATATACACAATTACACATGTAATCATGTATACGACTATATGTTAGTTAAATATATATACTTCTTTAGACTTTAGAGTCTATAGAAAATATATACACTTATATACGTACCATGCAATATATGTACTAATTTAAATAAAACACATACAACAATATATACACACACTATATATATAGTTATATACTACTTTATAAAACATATACACATGTATACGTTAAATATATACTACCTACTTTAGAGTCTATAGAAAATTTATATACATATATACATACCATTCAATATATGTACTACTTTAAATAATATACATACAACATATAAACACTATATATATATATTACTTTATAAAACATATACACATGTATACCTTAAATATGTACTACTTCAGAGTCTAGAGAAAATATATACACATATATACGTACCATTCAATGTATATACTACTTTAAATAAAACATATACTATAATATATATACTACAATATCTACACACACTATATATATAGTTATATACTACTTTATTAAACATATACACATGTATACATTAAATATATACTACCTACTTTAGAGTTTATAGAAAATATATACACATATATACGTACCATTCAATATATGTACTACTTTAAATAAAACCTTTACTACAATATATATACTACAATATATACACACAATATACATAGTTATATACTACTTTATAAAATATATACACATGTATACCTTAAATATATACTTTTTTAGAGTCTATAGAAAATATATGCACATATATACGTACCATTCAATATATGTAATAATTTAAATAAAACATATACTACAATATATACACACACACTATATATATAGTTATATACTACTTTATAAAACATATACACATGTATACGTTAAATATATATTGCCTACTTTAGAGTCTATAGAAAATATATACACATATATACGTAACATTCAATATATGTACTACTTTAAATAAAACACATACTACAATATATACACTACAATATATACACACACTATATATAGTTATATACTACTGTATAAAACATATACACATGTATACATTACATATATACTACCTACTTTAGAGTCTATTGAAAATATATACACATATATACGTACCATTCAATATATGTACTACTTTAAATAAAACATATACTACAATATATACACACACTATATATAGTTATATACTACTGTATAAAACATTACACATGTATACGTTAAATATATATTACCTACTTTAGAGTCTATAGAAAAGATATACACATATACGTACCATTCAATATATGTACTACTTTAAATAATATACATACAACATATAAACACTGTATATATACTACTTTATAAAACATATACACGTGTATACCTTAAATATATACTACTTTAGAGTTTATAGAAAATATATACACATATATACGTACCATGCAATATATGTACTACTTTAAATAATATACATACAACATATAAACAGTATATATATACTACTTTATAAAACATATACACATGTATACGTTAAATATATACTACTTTAGAGTCTATAGAAAATATATACACATTTATACGTACCATACAATATATGTACTACTTTAAAAAATATGCTACTTAATATAATAAACTAATAATACTTGAGATTTTGTACTTAAAAGAAATTTATTTTTTCATTATGTGTATATATGATTATATGTTTGTTATGTTTAATTGTCTATTATTTAGTGTAAAGCTTGATAGTAAATTAGTAATATATTAAAATTAAGTATTTAATTTAAACTAGAAATTCAATTTAAATGGAAAAAATTACAAAGTAAGGAGCGAATGAATGTTATACTTTACTGATTGTAAAATGATTCAAAATTTATAATGTACATGAATGAAAAATCTACAAATTTTGCATAAATGTTTTCAACTCATCCATGTTAATATTAACGGGAACTGACATAGGATAGTCAAAATCAATGGGGGAAAAACCATGCATTGGGATTGATTGTGCTGAGTTCTCCCTTGAAGTCATAATTTCTTTAAGATTCTGTTCATCTTTCGGCTCCACCTTCATTCCTTGATTTCTTCGTTCCGCTCTAATCCAATCTCTAAGGCAAATTAGAACATTCATAGCATTGCTTCCTAATGAGTGTCGGTTGTCTCCAAGCTGTTGTTGTCCCTGACTAAAAGCCCTCTCCAATGCAACGGTTGACATTGGAACATTCAATATATCTCTAGCTAATCTTGAAAGCACAGGATATTCTCTTTCATTATTCTTCCACCAATCCAGCGCGTTGATCCATCTTCTACGATCCTCTATCGGCGTTCGAAGATAATACTTAACCTCTTCCCGAGAAGTTGTTGTATAAGTTCCCGCCTCAACACTGTTCCAAATATTTAAATCATAAAAGTGATCAAGAAAATCACTATGTGTCGGCCTTTTAAAAGATGATGGCTCCTTGGGAGGATGAGGAGTGACAGTTGGAGTGATATTTGTCGGTATAACTAAATCAAGTAAATCATCATAATGGTTAATAATTTTTCTATGTAAATGTTCGCATCACTCATAGTCGTATACAAATCTAATTTTTCTTGTTCTTCATCTTCAGATTCAGGTTCAATATTTATCTCTAAGTTAGAATAAATAAGAGAACTAAAATGACACATAGTAGTATATTTCATACATGAATTTAGTATAGCACCAACCAAGTAAATAGGGGAAATCGGGAAAAAATATTTTTTAAATTTAGCAAACATAGCACCAACAACTTCTTTGTAACCTTCTTTATTCTTATATTCTTTAACCAAAGCAGAAATATCGGCTATATATGCTAAAATATTACAAAAAGTAGGATAATAAGCATCGAAAAAATTCAACCGTACCTATATAAAATTTTCTCAAGAACTTAACAAGATCATCAATTACAACCCAATCAGAATCATGTAGCATACATTCAGCCGAATCAGCAAATTAACCACAATATTGGTTAAAAGTTAGTGTAATAGAAACTCTATAATCATGACAAGTTCTTAAATAATCATACGTAGCATTCCATCTAGTATCACATTCTTCAGGCATCAATATCAGTCCAAGTCCATTTTATTCATATTTAACTTTAAATTCTCTAATTCTTTTTTCTTTTATTATTTCCTTGATTAAAGCCAACAATAAGCCATTTTTTAATATAAAGCTTAAAAAATTCAAGATCATATCTTACAATTAAATTATATTTATGATAAGCACACTTAACATGAAATATTTCAGGTAATGGCAGAGAGAGACTAGCTTTTAACTTTGTAATAGTAGTCTTGTTGTTAGAGGCATTATCAAAAGTAATACATAAGACTCTTTTTTCAATACCATAAAATTCTGCAACTTTACTAATCGATCCAGCAATAATTTCTCCAGTATGTCTACGATCTTCATCATACAAAAAAGCTAGAATACGTTTTTTCATAACAAAATTATTATCTATCCAGTGACAAGTAATGGTTAAATAATCATTTTTATTAACAGCAAGACCAAGATCAGAAGTTAGAGTCATTCTACATTGAATATTTTTTAACAATGTTAATAAATAATAAACATATTATGAATGAAGTCTAAAAATATCAGCCCGACAAGTACTTCTAGGAATACCATTAAACATAGGATTATAAATTTCTTGAATATAATGAATAAAAGCATCCGAAAAAGGAAAACTGAAAGGCAAATAACCCACAACTATCATTTTTGTTATTTCTTCTCGGTCCCTTAATTTATTATAATTCTTAATTACCTGACCGGTTGTTGGGTCCATTCTAGTTTGTGTTGGCCCACCAACAGCCTTACCACCTTGTGTAATAAATAACTCTCTTTGGTGATTATCTCTTATATGTTCCATTAACGTACCCGTACCCATTTGATTGCCTCCTCTTTTATGCTCATATACTTGTTGATAAATATTGCATTGCACCTTAGTTTCTCCTTCTATACGTGTAAAAAAATTTTATTCAATACTAGTTGATCTACGAGCTCTTGGGGCACGGGGAGGACGGAGAGGGCGATTAACTGATTCAGATCTAACATAGCATTTTCTACTGTGGGAGTCTCACCAATATTTTTATCATCTTCATCTAAATTAACCGCATCTACTTCATTTTCTTCTTCTATACCATAATTTTTTTGAGCTTCTGCATAATTCATATCGTGAGCACCTACACCTACTTCTTCCTCAAAAGATTGACTAAGCGGTACCTGAGGCACACAGGTATATCTACTACTGTTTTACTACCACTACCACTTTCGAAACAAATAATTTTGACACTTTTACTGAGGTTTCTTAATTTATCCATAATATAAATCAAATTAAAAAATTCAAAATACACAAAAATAATAAAATTAAATATTCAATAATTAATTCACTATTAAAAATTAAAAGTTAGAGATGGAACGACAATACCAAATTTTAAAAGTATCCGAAAGTTGTGACTTTAGAAAACTTCCACTCGTATTTGTTATCTCAAAATTAAAAAATAAAATTGAGCACTTTAGGAGATATATAGAATATTTGAGAGAGAATGCGATTTGAGAGAATGAAAATTGTGTGGAAAATGATTTGAAAGTGTAGGGTATTTATAGGAAATTTTTTGAATTTTAAAAAATATTTTAAATTTAAAAAAAATAAGAAAAAAGGGCCAAATAGTCATTTGAGGCTCCAAATGGCCATATAGTCATTGGTCCCAACGACTAGTTTGGCTCAAAACCCCAAATTCAATTTAAAAAAAAATAAAATCGGGTCATTTAACCGGCGAGCCTGGATAATCGGGCCTAAAAATATTTTTAGCCCAGCTTGGGACTGGCAGCCCTGTAGCCCGGGGGCTGACCGGCTGGGTCTCTAAGCGGGTCAGGTCAAACCGGCCTGTTTGACAGGTTTTCCTATATAGTAGTAGAATTTGGCGTCAATCTTGAAATCTTAGCAAATACGTTCTCAGTGTCTACCTAGTGGGTAGTTTTATTATATCCAGATGGGTATACAGAAATTTTTTGATCACAGTGTCTCAGAAAGTCACTTCAGTTGACCTTCTCGAGTTGGAGATGACTAATTTTGATGTCATTCTCAGCATGAATTGGCTCCACTCGTGCTATACCTTAGTTGATTGTAGAAATAGAATTGTCCAATTTTAGTTCCTTAATGAGCCCATTATAGAATTGAGGGATAGTACTTCAGTGCCTATAGTCCGATTTGTCTCTGATCTTAAGGCAAGAAAGATGTTGCACAAGGGTTGTATTTACCATCTCATCCGATTCAAGGACTAAACTTCTAAAAGCCTTGAGTCAGTTCCAGTAGTGAATGAGTTTCCAGAAGTGTTCTCTGATGATCTTCCCGGAGTTTCTCCCGAAAAGCGAATTAACTTCAGAATAGATCTCCTCCCAGGTACCCAACCTATCTCAATTTCAACTTACAGAATGGCTCCAACTGAGATTAAGAAATTAAAGAAATTGTTGAAAAATCTCTTAGATAAGGGTTTCATCAGGCCTAATATTTCTCTATGGGGTGGTCCAGTTCTCTTCGTGCGCAAGAAAGATAGTTCCCTCAGAATGTGCATTGACTACTGTCAGTTGAACAAAGTCATAATCAAGAATAAGTATCCTCTCCCCAAGATTGATGACTTGTTTGATCAACTTCAGGATTTTAAGTTATTTCTCTAAGATAGAGCTTAAATACCGCTATCAACAACTTAGAGACAGAGAATGTGACATTCCGAAGACAACCTTCAGAACTCGGTATGGTCACTTCTAATTTTTAGTTGTCTTTTAGAAAAATAAATTCTCCTGCAACTATTATGGACTTGATGAACAGGGTGTTTAAGCAATACTTAGGCATGTTCGTCATAGTCTTCATAGATGACATCCTCGTCTATTCTTATAGTGAAAGTGATCATGTAGGTCATTTGAGAATTGTATTCGAGACCCTTAAGGATCACTAGTTATTCGCTAAGTTCAACAAGTGCAAATACTGGTTTAGATCAGTAGCTTTTTTTGGTCACATCAATTCCAGTGATAGCATTCGAGATGATCTTCAAAAGACCAAAGTTGTAAAAAACTGGCCTAAACCATCTCTTTGTCTGATATAAGGAGTTTCTTGGGTTTAGCTGGATACTACAGATAGTTTTTTGAAGATTTTCTTCTGTTTCTTCTCCCGTGTCTTGACTAACCTAGAAGAAAGTCAAATTTCAATGGTCAGATTCCTGCGAAAAGAGTTTTTAGGAGTTGAAGACTCAACTCACTTCCACCCTCAGTATTGACTCTACCAGAGGGTTTATATGGGGTTTATAGTTTATTGTGATGCTTCTAGAGTTGGTCTTGGTTGTGTGTTATTTAACAAGGTAAGGTTATACCCTATGCCTCTAGACAACTTAAACCCCATGAGAAGAATTACCCTACCCATGATCTTGAGTTGGCAGCAGTTATCTTTGCCTTAAAGATTTGGAGACATTATCTTTAAGGGGTTTATGTTGATATGTTCACTAATTATAAGAGTTTTGACAGCGCTCAATCACACACACAAGTGTACATGGTCTACCAAGTAGTAAAGTGGCCTTTAAGAAAGTCGATTATCGATCCAACAGGGACTTGATCTAACAACTATTTGATTCTACTTCACAATTTAGATTCAATTGATGCAAGCTTAACCAAAATAGAGTTTTGAATAGTGTGAATTGCGAGTAAAGTAAACACTGCTTAAAGTAAAGATCTTGAGACAATCAATAGGATAAAACTTAGGGTTAAAGCACTTCGAACAATTATACTACGTTATTGAACTTTATTCTTTAACTTGCTTATCTTGGTTGTTGATTCATAGGGCTAATTGCATGATCATGGTCTCCCAACCTCTAACTATTTACTTAACTTGGACATTACAACTACATCATTGAGCGAGGATGTAATAATCCAATTAAGTTCTTTAAGCTATCATCCTACATGTGAAATAAGTAAAGCTTCTGATACATCGCTGTCCTAGATGCTAATTTAAAATCCTTATTTCATAAAAGAATAAGAATCATACTTTGTTAATTCCATGTTCTATCTCCCTATTCCCTCTCCCGAGATCAAGGGTGACAATAGATGTATTCTAAGAGTGATCAATCCTCAAAATAGTTAAACCAAGAATGAACAAATAACCAATAATGATAAGAAAATCAAATAAAATTAATTCAAAACAATGGTAGTCATGTTCTTGTCTTTAACCCCGGAAAGGGATTTTTTAGCCACTCATAGCGATAATCAACATCCAAATAATTGTATGAATGATTAAAACCATAAAGAAACTAAAATAAAGAATGAAAAACTTAAAAATAAAGATGTAGCAGCCCTTCAATGCTCCTATCCATTCCAAGATGTCCAAAACGTGTTTTAATATGTCCTATTTATAGTAAACCAATCATAAACTGTGTAGGAGAAAGAATTTACGTCGTCATTTTACAGCTGGTCACAAATTTCTTGCTTTTAAATCTCATCACGCTAGAGTGTCCATCACTATTGCACTGAGACGCGGCTTAATCGCGTTGAGTTAATGAAAATTGATAACTCTCAATTTACTCTTCACCGAGATGTGCCACCACCCTTATCGCGACACTCCAACCTCCTCATCGGCATTCTAAGTTCGTCATGTGTGTTTTATGCTTCCGTTGGACCACTCCAAGCCTTTGTATGTTGTTTCCACTTGCTTTCCAGCCTTGTATACATCCATATACCATCATAATCATCTCACAAAAGATCTTACATTAATTTTCACCACGCATTAGAGATCAACACAACACAATATCAAGAACGACAACTCAAACACGAGCTAAGACAAAGTTTGCTCATGTTGATCTTTAACTTGTTGTTTTGACTCTCAACTTTGATCCAATTAAACTTTACACATTATAAATAAGTTATTCCCCATATAAATACACAAGTAAAATATTTGGGAACTCATTAAACACAATAGAATCCAACGCGATAGACTAGAACAACACTTAGCTCAAGCTAGTTTACTAGTTTTCTCGATTGAAATCTAAATGACTCAATTAAGTACAAACTTGTTTGAAAATACTTTCAACCATTGTTATCACATACTTAGACACTTAAATTCTTGTTTACATCATCATTACACATAAAACACGTGAATCATCCTCAAAACAAGGCTAAATAAACTAGAATAGTAACATTAGAATGCATAAATACACCCAACATCAAGTTTACAATATGTGTTAACTCAGAAGAATCTAAATCTTTATCATAGAAGGTGGCTTGAATTGTTGAAAAACTATGATATGAGTGTGTTTTATCACCTGAATAAGGCTAATGTATTGGATGATGACCTTAATAGATTGTCTATGAAAAGTGTTGCATATATTAAGAAAGATAAGAAGGAGTTAGTCCATGAGGTTAATCAGTTTGCTAGATTAGGTGTTCGATAGATTGATTCGGCCGAAGATAGTATATGGGTTTAGAATAGTTCAGAATCTTCATTGGTTGCTGAAGTGAAAGAAAAACAAGACAGGATCCTATTTTGGTCAAGTTGAAGGAGGCAGTTTGGGATTAAATGATTGAGATTTTCTCCTAAAGAGAAGATGGTGTGCTTCGTTGTGAGGAAAATTTATCTATTCCAAAGTGTGGTTGGTTTAAGGTAACGAATATTAGCAGAGGCACATGGTACACAATATTCTATTCACCCAGGGCCACTAAGATGTACCGTGATTTATGGGAAATCTATTTGTGGAATGATATGAAGAAAGATATTGCTAAATTCATGGTTTAAGTGTTCAAATTTTTAGAAGGTTAAGATTGAACACCAAAGGCCTAGTGGCACGCTTTAGGAGTTCGGTATCCCTACTTGAAAGTGGGAAATGGTGAGAATGAATTTTATGACATGGTTACCTTGTATGCATCATCAACATGATTTAATTTGGGTCATTATAAATAGAATGACCAAGTCAGTCCATTTTTTACCAGTTTATACTTTGTATTCAGTTGAGGACTATTCTAGAATCTATCTCAGAAAGTTGGTAAGGTTATATGGCGTTCCGTTGACCATCATTTCAGATAGAGGTACCTAGTTTACGTCTCACTTGTGGAAGGCTTTTTATAAGGGTCTTGGTACCCAAGTTCATCTTAGTACACCTCAGATAGATGGTCAGGTAGAGCAGACTATTCGATCCTTAGAGGACATGTTGAGGGCTTGTGTTATCGACTTCAAGGGTAGTTGGGACGACCACTTACCTTTGATTGAATTTACCTACAAAAACAGATATTACTCTAGTATTTAGATGGCTCCATTTGAGACTCTCTATAGAAGGAGATGTGGATCTCTTATTGGTTGGTTTGAAGAAGGTAAGACTGTTTTGATAGGGCCAAATTCAGTATATGGGGAGATGGAGAAAGTTTAGTTGATTCGAGAAAGGCATAAGACATCCCAGAGCCGATAAAAATTCTATGATGATGTGAAGAGAACAGATCTTTAGTTTGATGTTGGTGACTTGGATTATTTGAAAATTTTGGCTATGAAATTAGTGAAGAGATTTGGGAAGAAGGGGAAACTCGGTCCCTGCTATGTTAGCCCATATAGGATTTTGAGCCATTTTGGGAAGGTATCTCATGAGTTAGAGTTGCCTACAAAATTGGAACCAATGCATTCGGTGTTTCATGTCTCATTGCTAAAGACATATATTGGTAACCCAGCTTCAGTCGTTCGTTCAGAGGATATGGGAGTGAAAGATAGCCTTTGTTATGAAGAAGCCTTAGTTGAGATCCTTGACCGTCTGATTCGTAGGTTAAGAAATAAAGAAGTTCCCTTGGTTAAGGTTCTATGGAGAAATCAGTTCATTGAGGGAGATACTTGGGAAAGAGAAGCAGATATGCGAGCTAAGTATCCCCATCTTTTCTCTACGAATTCAGATCCAGCATGTGGTAATGGCTTCCCTTAAGTGATTCTCTTATTTTCTATCTCAATTATATAACCAGTCTCATGTTATTGCATGCATTCATGAGTTTAGTTCAGTCCATTATCATGTTTCAGATTCAGTTACTTAATTGTGATTCATCTCATAAGTATTCAGCATGTAATCTCAATCTTCTTAGTATCCCAGCTCAGATAGTTCCTTTCGGGGATGAATGATCCCAAGGGAGAGATATTGTGATACCCCGCAAAATCCTAAACTAGTTTTCAGTTATTCGGCACATGTTTAGAAGTCCAAAAGTCATTTAATTTACACTAAGTACAAGTGACATGGCCATTTTAAGAACCCAAGATTTCGAATATTTTATTTTTGGCCTTTTTAAATTTGAAACATTGATTTATGAGTTGAAGTATGTTTAGGGATGTTAAAAGGGTTATCCGGGAGAGTTTCAACATTTTGAGAAGGGGTTTGGGGTGTTTTTGGACCACAGAGGCAGAATGCCTCCGTGATTTTAATGTGTCACGAAAACTGCCCGCTGAGATACACGACGTATCACAGATGTTATTCTCCGTAATACACGTCGTATCACGGAGGCTAGCCTCCGTGCCATAGAGGCTCTAAAATCCTACAGGCTACAGCATCATTTAAGGTATAAGGAGGCATTTTGGTCTTTTCTCTTCTCCCTAAACACCTAATAGACGTTTTAAAGGCATTTTGGTCTTTCCCCCTCTCCCTAAACACCTAATAGACGTTTTAAAACACAAGAGAGGCATTATTTTCCCCATTCTTCATCATTTAAGGATACTCAATTCTCTTTCATTTCCAAGAACACTAAAATTGAAAATTTCTTCCAAGAATTCAACCATCCAAGGTCCCAATTTCAAGTTTTTTTTAAGAATTCGAGCAACTCAAGTATGTGGGATATTCATCAATGGGTTTCTTCCACCCATTGATTCCCGAAAAATCCTTGTTTTCAAGTATAAAACCATTTTTCTTCTTTTTATGAGTTTTCAATGTCAAGCATGAATTTACTCGATTTTCTCTTAATAGTTGTGAATACAAACCATGCCATTGTGTTTTCCCATGTGAATTATGTTCTTACATGCTTTATAATTTCAGTTATCCATATCATGTTCAGTTGATACTATGTCATTTTATCATGTTATGAATTAAATCATGTGATCATGTTGTCCTTTAAAGTTTAAGATAGTCTTGTACTCATAATCATGAATTTCATCAGTTTAGTGAAATATACTATGCTTTAGGTCTCCAAATCATGAATTTCTTTACAAGATTTTGATGATTTTATTATATTTAAAGTATTATTCAGTACTGGTAGGTTATGAACACCCGATACCTATGTGTTTATGCATGTTTTTTATTTCAAGCAACAAGTCAGTTAGATCATGATTTTACTACCATGTTCAAATTATCACATTCATGTTGAGCACTTATCAGATATGAATTCTAGTTAACTTTAATTAGAACTGTTGTCAGTTTAATTAAGAGTAGTATTAAGCACCGAGCAAACCTAGGGAAGAAGGCTCACCGGTCAGTAGAGGACTGAGACCTTTAATAGCAGTCCCTAAATTTCAGAACTACGTAGCTAGCGTAGGTTATGAGATGTAACCCTCCAGTAGAGGACTGACACTCTTTAAGGGGTCACCCACTAGTAGAGAACTGACATCCTAGTCCTTTGAGACATCAGCTTTGTTGGATCCACATCATCAGCCATGTGTGGTACCCTTGGAAAGGTACCAATACCTTTCCAACTAGGGTTACAGGTTGAACCCCAATTTGCTCAGATTGGGGCATGTTGGTTACAGGATAGCTCTCATAGTTTTAGTTTAGTATTCCGATTATATCAGTACAGGTTTGCATGACCAAGTGTTCAGTTTATCAACTATTAAGTCAATCACTTTTACATATTATTTCAGTACATGCTTTACTTGGTCTTGCATTTGTTTAACATGTTCATACATTCATGTTCAGTATCCATATGTATTTCCGTTAGTCCCTATCTCACGTACAAGTACATTCAAAGTACTGATCGCATACTCTATTCTGCGCTATCTTATTTTATAACACAGGTTCAGATACTCAATTCCCTGATCACCCTTAGTCAGTTCAGTATCACTCAACAGCAATTGTGGTGAGTCCTCATCCATCGAGGAAAAGTATTTACAGTTATTTTTTATATTTCCTTCATTTTAGTCAGTCAAAGTTAGTTAGGGGTTTTTCCCATCAACTCATCATGTCTTAGAGGCTTTCAGATATTCAAACTTGTTTTAAGTTTTATCAGTAGTTTAAACATATTGGTATTTGTTTCAGTATTACATCTTAATAGAATTTTTATGACCTTAGCTTCCGCCTATGATGTTTTATTATTACTTTATTTAGTGCTCGCAGCAGGTACCAGTATATGGATTAGCTTAGGTCACTTGTGGCTTTAAGCACCGTGTTACGATTAAGGATAGTCTCGGATCGTGACAGTACGTGTCCAAGTGGATAATTTCAAAAGAAAAAGTTGTGGAAATGGTACTAAGTGGGAAATAAATTCTAGCTTTTCTACCTTTAGTACACACATCACAATATTTAAAAGAAGAATTAAGAGAAAATAGAGGAAAATTGGATAGATTTTTTATATTAGAGATAGGCAAATGCCCCAATCGTTGGTGCCAAAGGTTTACATAGAAAACTAAGTTGCTAGAAGTAGAAACAAAATACTTATCATTACTAGAAAGCTGATTACAAACAAACTTAGACATTGCACTGTTTGTTGGACTTGAGTTGATATCCAATGAAGAAATCCTAGGCTTGAGAGATGAGGTTATAAACTTGAGAGAGTTTGACTTGAGGAGGTATAATCCATCTCTAACTTCCCCAAGGATGATTGGCCTCTTCAAAGAAGGACCTTAGGAAATAGCACCATTAAAAAAAGAAAATGAGCAGACAAGCAAATTGATAAGTGAATTTGTGAACCGAGAGTAAATTATATTTAAAATCAGGCATAAAGAGAACATTATCTAAAATGAGATCAGTCAAAATAGTAACACTTGTTCTGTGAGTGCCCTTTAATTTAAGGGAATTAGGTAGGTTAACATATGAAGTTAAGTAAAGAGAAGTAACATTACTTAATATGTTGAAGTCATAAGTCATGTGCTCTGATGCACCAGAGTCAAGAATCCAAGATGAAGAATCTATGTGAGATAAAAAAGAATATGAGTTAGGATTACAAAAAGGAATAATTATACCAGCATAGTTGACAGATTTAGTGATGAATTTTGTGTACTTTGTTGACCAAGTCTTACCTTTTGAAGTAGTTGATAGAGATCGGATTGTTGTTTAGGAGAAAATAGATCTCCATCACTAGACTCTTTCATAGCGATGAAACTTGTGGCTTGCATATTGTTGTACAACTTTTGAGCAGGAGATCTAGAATTATTGGGGTCCATTTGTTGAGCTTTGGTGAACTTGAAATATGGGCAAAAACCTATTAACCTGTAACATCTTTCCACAGAGTGATTAGTCAGCTTACAATGAGTACAAAACTTTTTGTCGTTGGGTTTGTTAAAAGGTTTGTCAAAATTTGGCTTAAATTTTCCTCTAGTCCTTTAAATTGCTAATCGATTGAATGTATTGCTGATTTGGTAAACCTTGAATTTGCAGCCAATAAAGCACCCTCAATTAGATGAGTAGCCACATATACCTCCATTTATTTTTCATCCTGTATGAGAAGTGAATAGGCATGTTCCACACTAGGGAGTGGATTTATCATGAGAATGTTGCTCTTCACCCCAGAATAGCTTTCATTAAGACCCATTAAAAATTGAAACAATCTACCATCTTGCTGAGATTTTTGAGTCTTAATCTTTCATCCACACATAAAGTTGCAAGAACAGTGATCAAAAGTGTTGATGGCATCCAATTCATCCCACAATTTCTTCAATCGGGTATATTACCCAGCAATATCAAATGATCCTTGAATAGTGTCGTTGAGTTTCTTCTGAAGTTGATAAAGCTGAGCACCATTGCATTGCCCAAATCGATTAGCTAGTTCCTTTCAAATTTCTCTGGCAGTCAAATAGAGCACAAAATTTGCAATATCCTTTGAGAAAGAATTGAGAATCCAGGAAATGACCATGTTGGAAAAGCAATAATATAATTGAGAAATTTTCTCTTGTCCATTGATAGAGCACTGTTAGGTGTATATATATACAGTTGAAGAGAATGAAAAGAATATTCTAGCCTCTGACAAATATCACAGCTGGCCTGTACATGATTGGCTGTGGTATAACTAATTTATTCTCAACAATGTAAATAAGGACAGAATAGTAAATCTATAAACTACATTATCTAGGTGTTATTTTTGTATTTGGGTTGTATTGATTCTGTATGGAAAAGCTGGTGTATGGATTAACATTTGGCTACCTATGTTTGAATTTAGAGTTGAGGCCCAATGCTTTTCAGGATTTCAGATAGAGCCAAATTTAACTTATCAGACAAAAAATTCTTCTTCATCTATCTTCTCTCTAATGAGGGGTGAAAGTCAACATTGTATTAGTTCTCTGTTTTATATTTGTAAAAATATGATATATATAGGTCTAACTCTGAAAAATTAACTCATGATGAAAGAATTACCGAAATTCATATAATCAAATCACTTGAAATTCACGTGACTCTTTCTCCACTTCCTAATTTAAAGCATATATATTTCTCAATGCGACTTCACGATGTGTGAATTCCTCCTACACTCCATTGACAAAATATTAGGATTACAAAAGAGGAGAAATGTGATATTACATTCTAAAAAGAATAAATTATATGTGCACTGATCTTCAAGCAATCAACATCTATGAAGAGTTGAACAAACACTTAGCAAATTTGGTTCATCGAAACATAAATCGCCCAACCCGTTTAATTTTGGGTTGGTTATTGACCTATCAATATATTAGCTTAGTGCATATAAAATTAGGTGGATCCATAATTTAATCCACTAAAATCTTATCAAAATATATATTTTTAATTCGATATGTTATATATAGCCACAATAAGAAAAAAAATTAGTTTTATATAAGGTACAGAAAAAATATAAAAGAACACTCAGTGACCATTTTGACAATAAATAGCCAATGTTTGACTAATTTGCCAAACTATGTCCAATCGGTCAAACTATTGTCATGCAAAGGCCACTGAGCTACTTCGGTCTTCCCCTTCTTTCTTGAGCTATTTTGGCCCATCAGTTCTCTTTCGACATTTCCTTTTCTTGTTTTGCTACAACTTCTTTGGAGTTAAAAAAATAATATTTATTTTTTAATCATTTTTTCTTGCTACGATACTACTTTTGGGGGGCTATAAAAATTTAATTTTTTTTTCTAAAAAAAATAATTAAATACAATTGTATAGAAATTGTATAATTATCATATATAATATGTACCAATATAAGATATATATATATATATATATATATATATATATATAGAAACTAGATAGAATTTGTATATAAACTGTATAATTATTGTATAAAATATGTATAAGTGTATATATATATATATATATATATATATATATATATATATATATATATTAAAATAAATTATAGAATGTGTATAAAAATTATATAGTTGTTGTATAAAATACATAGTTGAACAATAATTGTATCTAAATATGTATAGAATGTGTATAGAAATTGTATAGTTATAGAATAGAATATGTTTTGTATATGATATGTAAAGAAATTGTAAAAATATTGTGTATAATATGTATTTGAATAACTATTGCAGTTAAAGATTGTATAAAATATGTATAAGTAAATTCAAATTCACATCATAAGACTCATTTT
The DNA here is from genome assembly GCF_002878395.1 of Capsicum annuum. Lineage (NCBI taxonomy): Eukaryota > Viridiplantae > Streptophyta > Magnoliopsida > Solanales > Solanaceae > Capsicum > Capsicum annuum. The sequence goes on along the minus strand of NC_061117.1, from coordinate 170,782,119 downwards.
TATGAACAACATTTACAATCGAATCTTTCTATTTTCGAAAACTCAAACTCGAAAATTCATCGACTAATACGCACAAAAAACTAAAATAATCCTAAATTCCTGTTTATGACGCATATGCAGCAAAATAAGCAACACGTCCTCCTTTCGGAAACAATGAGTATCATTTAATTGGTTGTTGCTTACGGATCCACAAAATTGAGCTCAAACAATGTCAGCCACACATTTTTTTAGATAATATATATATATATATATATATATTGACACATTCTTTTTTAAATGTATTTGAAAAAAATCCTTTTATATAATACTTATACAATTTCTTTAATTGTTGATCATTTTTTAATTTAGGTAGATTTTAAAAAAAAAATAGATCAATTGTTCTTTTAAATAAAGGAGAAAAAAAAGTAAAACAGTGTCAAAAAAAACAAAAAGAAAAAGGAAGTATAGGCCAACAAAAAAGTAACATAGTAAAAAAAAAAATCCAACGGACATGCGTTGAATATGTTAGTGACTGACATCAGCCATATGGCTATAATATGAAAATGCAATTTCTTTCGCTATTTTAATGGAATTTGTTTCAGCCAACATGCGGTTACTGTCCTTTTTCCTTATTAACGCAATACATCTTTATCCATCCAACTCAACTCAATCCGTTCATATGATACTTTTAGGTACGTTCAAAGCCATCACATATCATCTTTCTTGACATCACACACACATATATATATATAGTTTAGGTATACGCGCCTCCCACATGTACCTCACTTTATTGAGTTTAAATGTTACACTAAATAAGATTTTTTGTTTAAATAATAAAGATGAATACAATAATTAAATTCAATATTTTTTGAAGAATTTATTTAATTAAATTTAATCTTGATCAAAAATTTTTTAAAGCCGATCGACATTCATTCTCTACCTGTAAACTGCAACAAAATAATACGGTGATAGAGACATCAAAACAATATAATTAAATCTGATCTTTACACAAAAGTTTTTTCAGGGTCGTCCGACACTCATCTACCACCTGTAAACTATAACAAAATAATACGACAATAGAGATATCAAAATAATACAACTAAACTATACCTTTACACACAAAGAAAAATTCCAAAACAGAGATATAAAAATAATACAATTAAACCTAACCTTTACCTAAAAAAATTCCTCAAAGTCGACCGACATTCATCTACCACTTGTAAATTCATCTACGACCTGTAAACTACACCAAAATAATATAATAGTGATCACAAAGTTTCTGTTTAGAAGAAAATAATTTTTGTCTGAGCAAAAATTTTGACACTAAAGAATGACTGGAATGAAAACAAAGAACATATATTTATATACACACGTTGAATTTCATTATGTTGACAAAAATAGTGAAGAAGTTGAAGGTTAGAAAATTAAGCATCCACCAATCTAGACATGTAACGAATCAAGTTTGATGAGCATCAATCGTATTTTCCCAATAAGTAAATCAGTTTCTTCTCTAGTTTAACGTGCATCTCAATATTTATAGAAGTGTTTTTTTAATAAAGTCCTATTTTAGAAGTATTTTTCTATCCTATTTTAGGAGTATTTTTCTAATTGACTAGTACAAAAAAAAATATTAATTGATTATCTTTCCATATATTTTAGGAGTGCCATATATTTTAGGAGTCTAGCTAATATAAAAAAATAATTAAATAATAAATTGAAGAAAATGGTGAAAAGAAAATTTTGTATAAAGAAGAGTCTTTTAATGAAGAACAAAAAGTTCAAATCACGTTTCTAAGGATCTTCACATTTTTAATATATTATCTATATAGATATAGATATAAATTGTAGATTAAGTTATTTTTTAGTAACCAAAATAATAAAGTGATTTATATTATTATTTAACTACAGATTTACAATAATATCATTATTGACACAAGCAAGAACGAAAAGTAAAAATAAGAAAAGAAACATGGTAAACTCTATCATTACTTTGATTGAGATCTCAACAAATCAAAATTTTATAATTTGTGAGGAAAAATCATACTTGAGTCATATTCCTAAAAGGCAGCAAATAAAAATCTAGTATGTTTTCTTTTTATTTTTATTCTAAATGTCTATTTTTAAATTTTATTTAGTTATAATGAATTTAAAATTAAAATTATTTTAATCAATTAACTAATAATATTTATATTAGTTATATTTTCTAAGTTTAAGTATGTTCTTGAAATTTACAATAATAAATTATCATATATTATTGATAGACAAATGCTAATTGTGAAGATTTCATGTACATAGGAACACCTTGGATGTCAACAATTTCAACAATTTGATTTTTGTGTTCCATCTCTTTATGGTCATGAACTCATGGATACACCTTCTCAATAGAATTGAAGGTCATTAGCATGTTTAAAAATTATACACACCATTCCTTTCATAAAAGGTCAATTGTAAGCTAGCACACAAATTAAACATAAAGAAACGAATCACACAAGACAGGCTAACCACAAAAATACTTAAAGTAATGAACTTAATTTGACGATTATAAAAGAAAGTACAAAGTACAAAGAAGATACAAATAAAAAAGAAAAACGTCAAACAAACTTCATGTAAATAAAAAAAAAAAAACGTGATCCTATAAAGTATAAATTCAAGCTAGAGATTGAACCTAAAAATAAAAAGAATTCATAAATAAAAAAATTGACATTCTACTCCTATATAATTTGTATTAGTATTTATATATACTACTATGCCTACAATTGTATGAAAGTTTTTAAAATATAATAGGTAACTTTTGTTTTTTTCAAAAATAATCATAGTTTTTCAAGAAGGAAAAAAAATAATATTAGCTTACCAAGTTATTAATGAAAGAAAAATTAAATTATATTAACCTAAAAGACACACAAAAAAAAATCTAGATCCATAAGTAATTTAAAGTGGTGAAATTAGGTAGAACATATTGCACGAAACGTTTCCTACACCTACAGGCTACAACTAAGGAAATTAATGGCAAGTTTGGCTTATATTTCACATATTTTAGTACTCTTAATTTTTTTTTATATATTTATATTGTTATCAGGTTTCATATATTTTAGGAAACTTTAATATTTGATTTAATAAAATAATAATTGAAGGAAAAAAAATAAAAAGATGATTTTATCTATTTAAAGTCTTTTAATGAAGGGTAAAAAGTTCAAATCACTTTTCTAAGTGTATTTACATTTTTAATATATTATAGATATAGTTAGATATAAATATAGATTATAAATTGGAACCAAAACTCGAATAGGAGAGGAATCAAATCAAGACCCGGCCCAAAAACTTAGATGAACTAGTGTTTGCTGCTTGCAATAGTTAACCTCTTCTTTTTTGTCCTTTTGAGTAACATATAATTTCGAAGTTGGTTCGAACAAGTAATTCAAAATTGGGTTGTTTGATTCTTGGTCAGGAGGGAAATTATTCAAGTATTAAAATTAACATAGTTAATGTTATATTCGATAGACTTTCAATCGCTTTGTATTAAATTCAGCATATCTAGTACAAAGTTTGGCTATCATTTCATACTTTTATAATCTCACATAGCTAAAACGTGTATAAATAATGAGTCAACTTATGTATTTATTATTTAACCAAAGGTGAAAAAATGAAATAACTGAACACTGTATTATTAATACCTGTTAACTCCAAGTAACAACTAAATGACTATGATTGTTGATTAGGAAGTGAATTATTCATGTAGTAAAATTAGCATAATTATATCATGTTTGATACCATGTATAAGATGTATAACTAAAAGGGAAAATTTCAGAAATAGCAATTATAGAGCCTTAATTATAACTTTTGTGGCAACAATTTTAAAATTACGAAAAATAGCAATATGTATTGTGTATTTCAGTAAAAGGTTGCTATAAAAATACATATACAAATAGGGTATCCGTTCCTTATTTAACTCTAATCAGTTAGAGTTAAATAAGGAATGAAACTGTTCCTTATTTGTAGCCACTTTTTATGACTCTTTTAGTTTTAACTTAACCATTAAAATACATCAACTTAATTCAAAAAATCTTTTCCATAAACAGCAACTCAAAATCAAATTCAAAAATAAAAATAAAAAATGATGATTCCAATATTATTGGGCAACGTTTCTGAAATTGACGAAATATAAGTGAAAAAAAATTCACGTTATTTACAGGTATGGATAAACAAATATTGAGATTGCTTCTTTTTTTTGTAATTGCGGAAATTTGTAGAAATGTAATAACAAGTTTGCTCAACATTCATAAAGTTCAATTTTTTGTAGCGTATTTTGAATTTTCTGGTACTAAATCTATTATACCTATTAAATCCGCGCACCCCCCTACAAATGGTATCAGAGCACAGCAATTTAAAAAGTACGGAAGAGATATACATTAGAATTAGAGCTAGAGTTAAAAAATATATGTTAGAGTCAAAAATAGATTTAGAGTTAAAACAATTTACTTATAATTAATTAATTAATTATGCCAAGACCATTTAAAAATAAAAGAGCTTTTAGAAAAATTAAAGAATCTTTAATTAGTAATTATTCAGAATATATAAGTCTAAATAAAACAAAAGAAAATCCACAAAAATTAGCCTACTTAATTACATTAATATCTAGTATTGAATCAAAATTAATAACACATTTAAAATCTAGAAGAATGAAACATATACCACCTAATTATGATAAAATTAGATTTAGATATCCACCGAGATATTATAAATATAATTTAAAATGAATAAAATACAACAATATAAAGAATTAAAACAAATTATCTCTGAAAAACGAAAAGAATTAAAAATAAGAATAGAAAGACTACATTATAATATATTTGCCGGAGTTAGTAAAAATTCAATAGATACACAAAAAGATGAAATATCACAATTAGAATCACAAATAGATAGTTTAGAATATGTATATCAACATGACCTATTCACAATAAGATGAATAAAGAAGAATTTATAATAGATGAAAAAATATATGAAAACTACGAAGGATCAAAAATAAAAATAGTATTTTCTAATCTAGGACGAAGATATAAGAAAATAGGTGAACATTTATATTTAATGTTAGAAAAAGAAGAATTAAAATTAGAAGATAAATTAACAGCAATGGTAAGAATAGAAAAAGAAAATGAAGAGATAGATAGGAAAAAAGAAATAGAAAAAATAAAACTACAAACTACGGAAGAAATACGAAAAATAGAAGAAACCAAAAATAGTAGAATTGCTGAATTAGAAAAAGAATTGCAAATGTTAAAAGAACTGTATGAACAAAGACAAAAAGAAAAAGAAGAAAAAGATAGAGAACAGAAATTACTAAATGAGATAAATCAATTTAAGGAAAAATTAGAAATAAAAAATGAAGAATTAGAAATAAATAATATAGATATTGAAGAGACAGATAATTATGAGTCCGAAGATAGTGAAACATACACAGAAATATTAACAAATACAAAAAATTTAGAAATCAATGAAGAACAAAAAATTAATGAGGAAAACTTAGAAAATACCCACAGAAATAAATACTCTTGATAAAAAAGAAAACGAAAATATAATACCTAAAACAACAGAAATAAGAAAACCCATATATTATAAGAATAAGTTTAAAAAATATAATGAATATGATAAATGGATACCAAAACAAATAGTGAATAAAAATTATAACTTTTTAGATCTAGACTGTGTAATAGATACAGAAAAAACAATACAATTATGGATAGGATATATGACAAAACAATTATTAGATAATAATATAAATATAACAGATGCACCGGAATATATAGAAAAAACACTAATAGGATCAGTAAAACTATGGTTTGCAAATCTAACCGAAAATAGCAAAAAAGTATTAAGAACTAATAAACCTATAGAAGGAACATCATCGACAACAACTAAACTAACACCTATAGAATTATTAAAAAAATATGAAACAGCTATAAAAGATGAATTTGGTAGTACGACAACAATCGAAGAAGAACAAAATGAAGAAAAAGATACAAATAGAAATTTAATGTTAAAATTAGCAATATGTAATATGTGTTATATAGATGAATATACTTGCGCATTTAAAGAATATTATTACAAAGGAGCATATAGTATAGAAGAAAGTAAAGAAATAAGAAAATTATATTTTAATAAATTACCCGAGCCATTTAGTTCGAAAATAATAAAAAGTTGGGAAGAAGCAAAAATAGTAGATACGTTAGGAGCAAGAATAAAATATTTACAACAATGGTATAGAAACTTATGTGAAAAATATAGAGAAGAATTAAAAATGGAAAAAACATTAATAAGAAATTTAGCCTATTGCAAAAATAAAATAGCACCCCAATTTGGATGCGAAGAAAGATATTATAAGAAAAGAAAAAGACATAAGAAATATAAAAAATATAAAAAATCAAAATATAAATATAAGAAACCAAGAAAAAGATATTATGTAAAAAATTATAAACATAAAAGACCATATAGAGAGAAGAAATCTATAAAAGAATGTACTTGTTATAATTGTGGAAAGTTAGGACATTTAGCTAGAGATTGTAAATTACCTAAAAATCCAAAAAATAAACAAATATCAGAAATAAAAATAGATAATACCGAATATATGCAGATAGATTATATAGATTATGAATTAGAAAGTGAAGATAGTATATATGAAATTTCAGAAAACGAAACAAATAATGAAATAGATAGCGAAATAGATGAATCAAATGACTGAAGAAGATATAAAAATAATAACAAAGGAAGAATATTTAAATGATGAAGGAACGGACAGTAATATATTTGATGAAATAAAAGGAAAAGAATTAGATTTAAGTGTAGAGAAAATATTTAAAATACCAACCATAAAAAATATTTTTACTAGGAAAAAAGATGAATATTATGTAGTATGTCAAAAAGAACATGTAATAGACTGCAGTTATGCAAAAGGAAAAGCTAGTATACCATTAGTAACAAAAAGAATAATTAGAGAAGGAATAGATACACCAATAAAATATGTACACCTTGGCGGTACAGAGATATTAATAAAAGCATGTTTTAGAGAAGGAATAGATACACCAATAGAATTATATTTAGCAGACGATAGAATTATAAAACCTATAGAAAAAAGCATAATAACTGCCGTAAAAGGAAATCTAATATACCAAAAATTTAAATTTATAATAAGTGCAAATTATTCAGTAGCAGTAACAGATAGAAATATAGATAAATCATTAGTATTATATTGGAAAATATCAGGAATAGAATTAACCCCAGGAAGTAAAATATTTACAGCAAGATGTAAAAATCTATATGTATTAACAACAAAACATAAAATAACAAGAAAAAATAAGATTAACAAAATACAAATAGAAAGCCCATTCGAACAAATAGTTAAAACAATAGATTATAATGATTATACCTATAGAGACATAGATACAGAAGAAAATTTAGAAATAGTAAATGATAGAATAAGTACAACAAAAAGAATAGCTAATGAAAAGCCAGAATCATCAAGCTCATCAAAAAGAACAAGTTATGAAACAAATTCAATAAGTAATTTAAACCAATATTACATAACGGGAAAAATAAATGAAAAAGAATATTTAATACTTTTGAATACAGGACAAGAAGAAAATCATATAGCAAAATATCTAGTAAAAAATGAAGAAATAAAAACTAATAATGATATATGCCCAGATCTACCAAAAAGTTTAATAAATAATAAAAATATAGCAGAAAAAAAAATAATATTAGGAGTTAGAAAAATAAAAATAGAATTCGAAGTAAAAGAAGAAATGCAAAAAGCAGATATAATATTAGGAATAAAATGGTTAGAACAAGTAAAACCATATAATATAGAACATACACAACTAACCTTAACATATAACAAAGAAAAGTTATTCTTAAAAAGAGCCTTAACATGAAATGAAGATATATGTATTAATGAAGATAGTAGTAGAAGGATATTACAGTAGATATTATACGCCGATGATAGATACAGGAGCAGAAGCTAATTTATGTAGATATAATTGCTTACCAGAAAGTAAATGGCATAAACTAAAAACACCAATAATAGTTAAAGGATTTAATAATGAAGGAAGCTTAATTACTTATAAAGCTAGGAATGTAAAAATACAAGTATGGGATAAGATATTAACAATAGAAGAAATTTATAATTATGAATTAACATCAAAAGATATACTTTTAGGAATGCCATTTTTAGATAAATTATACCCACATATAATAACCAAAACAGACTGGTGGTTTACAACACCATGCAAACAAAAAGTAAGAGCAAAAAGAGTTAATAATAAAATAAGAAAGAAAACTGATTGGATAAAAGGAAGTGAAAAAATTACACAAAAATTAGAAAATATAAACAATACTGAAGATACAGTAGAACTAGTAGTATTTTCGATAAATAAAACAGAAATAACTATATTTTCAATAAATAAAATAGAAATAATTCAGAAAAAATTAGAACAATTATATAGTGAAGATCCATTAAAAGGATGGGAAAAACACAAAACTACTATAAAAATCGAATTAATAGATAAGGATAGCATAATAACACAAAAACTATTAACATATAATTTTGATGATTTAAAAGAATTTAAAATGCACATAGATGAATTATTAGAAAAACAATACATACAAAAAAGTAATAGTAAACATAATAGTCCAGCATTTATAGTAAATAAACATAGTGAACAAAAAAGAGGAAAAAGTAGGATGGTTATTGACTATAGAAATTTAAATGCAAAAACTATAACATATAATTATCCGATACCAAATAAGATATTAAGAATAAGACAAATCCAAGGATATAATTATTTTAGCAAATTTGACTGTAAATCAGGATTTTACCACCTAAAGCTAAAAGAAGAATCTAAAGAATTAACCGCATTTACGGTACCACAAGGATTTTATGAATGGAACGTGTTACCATTTGGATATAAAAATGCACCAGGTAGATATCAAGATTTTATGGATAATTATTTTAAACAATTATCTAATTGTATAGTATACATAGATGATATATTATTATACACCAAAACCAAAGAAGAACATTTAAAATTATTAGAACAATTCACAGATATAATAGAAAAATCAGGAATAAGTCTAAGCAAAAAGAAAGCCGAAATTATGAAAAACCAGATAGAATTTCTAGGAATACAAATAGATAAAAGTGGAGTAAAAATGCAACAACATATAGTACAAAAAATAATAAATTCGAAAGAAGAATTAGATACAAAAAGAAATTACAATCATTTTTAGGATTAGTAAATCAAGTAAGAGAATATATTTCAAAATTAGCAGAAACCTTAAAACCACTACAGAAAAAATTAAAAAAGGATATAGAATATAATTATGATGAAAAAGATAAAAAACAAGTTCAAAAAATAAAATTACTTTGTAGAGAATTACCAAAATTGCAATTTCCAGATGAAAATAGAAAATTTATATATATAGTAGAAGCAGATGCAAGTGAATATAGTTACGGAGGAGTACTTAAATATCGATATGAAGCAGAAAAAATAGAACATCATTGTAGATACTACTCAGGTACGTTCAACGAGACAGAAATAAAATGGGAAATAAATAGGAAAGAATTATGTTCATTATATAAATGTTTATTAGCATTTAAGCCATCTATTGTATATAAAAAATTTATTGTACGAACAGATAATACACAGGTACGTTGGTGGCTAACAAAGAAAATACAAAATTCAGTTACAACAAAAGAGATTCGAAGACTAGTTTTAAATATATTAAATTTCACATTTACAATTGAAGTGATCAGTACTAACAAAAATGTTATTGCAGATTACATATCAAGACAAAGCTACACAGACTGAAATAGTAGAGGAAGATACTCTAGAAAAAATACTTAACACCCTAACTACGCTTTCAATGAAAGTGGACAGTATGGGTAATGAGATAGAAAAGCTAAAGACTAATGAAGATAAACTGAAGTCTATAGCTACAAATCAGCTAACTCAGCAGTGTGCAGAGCTATGTCGATCGGAAGACATTAAAAATCCAGAGCTAGAAGGAGATGTTGGGACACTCCATAAAACCCATAACATTTATCAATCTACTTCTGCAGGTACAAGCAAAGGAATTAATAGACCAAGATACCAGAATGTAAATATGAACAAAATATTTGAAAAACCATTTCCAAAAACACAAAAAGACCATTTATTCATACCCCCACAAGTTAACACATACCGAGATAGCCTAAACCAAGACAAAAAAGTATACAACTACACCGCCCAGAAATATATAGAAAATATATACAGAGTACAAACCTTTCTAAACCATAACCCCAGAGCTACAGACATCAAAAAACCAAATACCAATTATATAACCCAAGCCTAGTTAAAACTTGTTTTGACTATGGACTACTGAATACCATATACACCCAAGACGGAGAAGAGCTAACAGCTATGGAGGAATTATACAAGATATTCACTACCTACAAAAGAATAACAAAAGGAAATTTATTTTATATAAAGTGTTATACTGCACCAGCAGAGATATTATATGATGAAATAAAACCAGTTATACAAGTTGTAAAGATAGGATTAACAAGAGATATGATTATACCAGAAGATATTTCGAAACAACCAGAGATACCTAGAATCGAGATACCAGATTTTTATGCAAATAAAAGACTTATTGGACTAGCTACAATCATTCAAGAACTAGCAAATAACTATGCTAACGGAAACCCAATATGGAGCTACTATTCAAGAGATCATCAAATGATATATTCAAATTCAAAAGAGCTACGCCAAGCAGATATGGAAGACGTAAGACAATGGATAATGACGCTACTTAACCCAGAAAAACAATCTACCGCGAGAGCAATAAAAAAGGGATTTATTTCAGAAGGACTACTAACAAGACACTGTAAAATAATTGGACATAAATATCCAAACCACCAATGTTCAAGGTGCAATGGAGAAGATAATATTATTCCAGAGGTACATCTAGAATAAAAGAAGATAAAATGCCAGCTGGAAAAATAAGATACAGAGCAATAATGGAGCAGATACAGAGCAATAATGGAGCAGATACAGAGCAATAATGGAGCAGATACGACAACGGAAGATATTTGGACTTATTGTACAAACTTTTCTTACGATACAATAATGTAAAGCAATTATTACTTTCTTACACATTTAGGACTTTTCTTTAGGATAGGTAAGAATAAGTTAGGCCATTATGGCCACTTTTGTTGACTTTTGTTTCTTAGTTTTTAGAATTAGAAACACGTGAATGTAAAAACTTGTAAATTCTCGTTCTATATAACAAAGGCAGAAGGCATTGCAAAAGGCAAACCTTCATGCGTTGAAGCACCTTTGCTCTCTCCAATCCACAAAAAAAAAAAATACTTTACTCAGTTAATTAAATATATTCCAATGGAAAAAGCTATGGAGCAACAAAACTCAGAAATATCAAAGCTACCCGAACAGGTATATCTATTTATGATTATGAATAGCTAATTTCATAATTCCCAACAATCATGATATGATAAAATAAATTCATATTAGTTACTTTATAGTAGAATTATTCGAAGAATAATATGTTAAGAAGTTTATTAACAAAGAGGAAACGGAGAAATATCCCTAAGGACTATGTCATCCTAAAGGTGAAACCAATGAGGCAAGAAGCCGTAGCGGGGAGTAACCAGAGTAGAGGCGCTGTTTAAGGGAAAAAGTATCCGGATTACCATGTTAATAGTGACAGAAGAACATATTATTTAAGAATAATCTAGTATATAGTAAGCTAAGATGACTATATTTTATGTACATGGTTGAAGGGAATATTTTGAAAAAAGCAATTTTATGAAAATGAATGATAATATATCTGATGTGATGGTAGATAAATTCAAAATACTTATTTTGTATGCACTTAGAAATATAAAAGTAGCAGATATAAGAAAAATCATATTAGAAAAAGCTTTTGGTGAATATTACATGACTAGAGTAAGTTATATACCATATCTACCTAACTACTCTTACAAATATTTACGATGATAAGTTACATAAAATTTTTAGAAAAAGATATAAAAAATATGCAGTTACTAGAAAAAACAGATAAAAATAAATATAGATAAATACATGGAAAATAATGATATAAAATTTCTTAATAAAAATATGCAAAAACTACTAAGGCTAAAACAAACAACTACAAAACACTATAATAAAACCAATTTTAAAAGATAGATTATCTGGATTATCTTAGAGTTTTAATCTTATATATACTCAAAGATATAGAAATAATAGATATCAAGAAAATAATATTAGAAGAAGTAATAAACTATGAAATTGAAATTGCAAATTGTCTAGAACAGTTATACGAAGAAATTTACCCAGAAGGATATTATTCAGATTAAAAAATGTTAGAATATATTAGACAAACTAGAGAAAATCAAGAAAATCTAAATAATGAAATTAATTATAGAAACCGAATTAGGAAAATAATGGAAGACCTAAAAGAAAAATTAATATGGATAGAAAAAACCTTAGAAAATTTAGATAAAAATACATGTGATAGTTTATATAGTTTAAAAAACTCACTACGAGAAGAACAACACAAGATAATAAATAACATTGAAAATCTAGAATTAGATATACATTATAGCATAGATAGGATAAATTATTATACAAGAATTTGTAACTCTGCAATTACTACAGGATAAAATAATTAATGAATATATCTTACGAAAAAAGTAAATTATTAAAAGATATTGAAACAAAATATCCACGCACAAATAAAAATAGATTCACTAGAAACCTACTAAATCTATTATACCTATTAAATCCGTGCACCCCCCTACAAATGGTATCAGAGAGTGATATGAGTGATTGGAATATCGTTGATGAACGTCTGTAATTTACGAAGAATAATTGACTAAACAACACGACAAATGTAGGTATGGATAAACAAACTTTAAGATCATATTTATTCAATTGCAAAAATTTCTGAAAACGATAAACAAACTAGATTTGATTTGTTATTTTCAAAAAATATAATTGCGAAAAATTCTGAAAATTGTATAACAAAATTGCGTAACAGTCATGGAGTTCAAAAATTGAGATCGTATTTTAAATTTTATCAATTTTCGAAAAAAATATTCTGAGCGATTTTTTCAAATTCAAAGTTATCATTATTTATGTCATTTGAAAATTGAGATATAATTATTATACATTAATTTTGAATTTTAGTCAAGGATAACTACTATTTGAACTTATATTTGTTTCCAGATGTATGTATTTATAATAAAAATATGCACTTTGTTTATATGTTCACTGGCAGTTACATATGTTTTCAGCTGTATGTATTTAAAATATACATATCTAGTATGTTCATGTGTTCAGTGGCAGTTACAAATGTTTCCAGCTGCATGTATTTATAATATACATATGCAACATGTTTATGTGTTCACTGGAAGTTACATATGTTTCCAGCAGTATGTATTTATAATATACATATGCAGTATGATTATGCATTCACTAGCAGTTATGTATGTTTTCAGTAATATGTATTTATAATTTACATATACAGTATTTTGTGTCTATAAACCATGTACTCTTATATGCATTTTTTTCATATGCAGGCCATATAGTTTTATTGGCATATGGTGTGCATGATTCTGAAAATAATGCATCTTGGACTTGGTTCTTTGAGATTCTAAAAGAAGAATGTGGTGAAAGAAACTGTCTTGAGAACGTATGATCTTCTAATTTATCCTCTACCACATAAAGATAACTGGATAAAATCACAGAAAATATTGGAGGAGATAGTTTTGCCCCCAAAACACAAGCGGCCCTCTGGAAGACCTCCAAAGAAGGATCATGAAAAATTCGAAAGAGATATGTTCGGAAAGAAAAACAAAAATTATTGTAGTTCATGTGGGCTTAGAGGTCACAATAGACGTTCATATATATAGGAAATACAACAAATGAAAAATTTGTTGATGTATTTAGTCAAAAAATAATTGTTGAATTTTTTCATTGAGAATTATGTTTTTCTAAATTTTGAACTTGTTATTGAACTTGTTATAGTTTTAATGTTGCATTTATTTTACCGAGCTTGATTAACTTAATTTATTTTGAATATATTTTGTAAGACATATATATATATATATATATATATATATATATATATATATACATATGCATATCATGAAAAATATATATTCATACTAGTAAAATACATCTGTGTTAGTAAAACACGCCTGCATATAATAACAAGGATCCAAACGTATTTCTGAAAAAATATATTTGCATTAGACATAAATATATATGCAAACTGGAATGAACATATGAATTATTCATAAATATGTATTTAGTCATAATTGGGATGAACATATGTATTTTTTATAACTAAAAAATACATATGCATTAGTCATAAATGCATATATATATGGTAAGATCTGTGTGTATTTAACTGGACAATTATATAGACATATGCATACAGAAAAATACATATTCGGACAATTATATATACATATGCATATCAGAAAAAAAAAATACCTACAGACTTATAAATTATCTATGCGTTAGTCAAAATACATATGTATACTGGAATGAACATATGTATTATTAATAAATACATATGACTCATAAATCTATATGGACTTGTGCATAACATTACAATAACTAAGTATTGTTCAAAAATATATATGCAAATCTGTAAAAAAAATATATGCATATATAAGCATAAATGGAACATACATATGCATTAGACATAGATACATATGCAAAAACTGGATACAATAGAAGTTAATAAAGACATATTGCTAACATTTACATAAACAAACCACCAAAATATTCTATTTGAAAAGTTTAAACAACAAAAATCTAAATATATATCTAAACTGTACCAAGTGAAAAATTTAAATGTCAAAACGATTTAGTAAAATACATATGCTTTAGTAAAACATGTCTGCATATAATTAACAAGAATCCATACATATTTCTGAAAAATGTATTTGGATTAGACATAAATACATATGCAAACTGGAATGAATATATGTATTATTCATAAAGACAAAAATACATATATGAATATATTGTCCATAAAATGTAAGATTACAACTAAAAAAATACATATCTATACTGTAAATAAATATAAATTTTACAATACCAAATACAAATACATATCTACATTGTAGCAAATACAAATCTTATCAGTACCAAATTAAATACATATATAAATACAAATCTTATCATTACAAAATACAAATACATATCTATACAGTAAAAATTACATATTATAGAAATCTCGTCGAAATATACTGATCCACCGCTATCACATAATCGGAAAACCCATAAAAATTGGCTAAGATCGGATCTGTAAAATCAGCGAATCATCGAATAAAATTCAACCCCTGTGATTGATTTCGGCTAATACTCGTTGGTAAAACGCCATTACTGTCGCTACTGATCACCGTCACGGTGCAATTCGCCGGATAGACCCTCCCTCCGTTGAAAATTCACCAAAAAACGCCCTGCAAGAAACAAGCATATACCATGTCCCTAGTCTCCAAACATGACAACAAAGAGGAATGGGAAAGTTACTATTGTGAAAACACCAGGATTTACTTCCTGATATTTTGCAATCCTATAATGAACCACAGATTAGAGAATCTCTAAGGAAGTGTAGATACAAGTTACAACAGTACTTCCGTCAAAATAGTAAAAAAGCAAAATATTTTCCAGCAAGAGACAACTTGAAAACGACTTCCACTGATGGTCACGGTAATAAAGATGAGGAAATCATGTTAATAGAACAAGAAATGTTGAAAACTGGATGTCATAGCCTATGAGGCTATCTCGTGGATAAGCAATCAGAGGAAACCAGTTAAACCCACAATAATCTATGTGTTTATCAAAAATATGTTAAACCGGCGAGTCCAATCGAAGCCACCAACCCATCCATCGCAGGGAGCGGCATTCCTTGGCTGGAAAAACACCAAAAAAATCACAAAACACCATAAAAAAAAAAAAGCAATACGAAAAAAATAAAAAGAAATATAAATTATGTGAAAAGATGAGATGCAAATACTATGGAGCACACTGTTTATCAAAAGATTGAGAGATCAAAGCAAAAATTGAAAAAAAAAATAGAAGATGCGATTAATTAGAGAGAGAGAAGTGAATATTGCGTGAAAAAGGGAAAAAGGCAAACTGATGGAGAAATACACGCTTCTCTCTTAAAAGAGGGTAAAGTATTGCTACTTTTGCTATAAGTTGTAATTTTGAAATAGTATTGCTATTTATTGTAATTATAGTCTTTAGGTATGCTAGTTTCTGTTATTTTTCCTAACTAAAATATGTATAAGTGATAAGTGAATCCAGGGGTGGCTCTATGCCTTGAAGAATTAGGCACCCGCCTTGATCCCCCAAATTTGAGGGGATTCATTTTCTTTTTAGCAATAATAGAGTTATTATACGTATTTTGTACCATTCTTTTCAATTTGTTTGTCTTTTTCTTTTTGATCCATTTCAAAAAGAATGTTTCTTTTGTCAATTTTTTAATTAATGTTCCACATGACATATTTAAGATCATAAGATTAAAAAATATTTTGATGTATTCTACATATTTTTAGTTTAAGACTTTTAAAAAAAGAAATTTGCATCTCCAAATACTTTTATAAGAAATATATTAATAACTTTGCATCTTAAAAATTAGAAGAATAAATTTTGAATTAAAATATATTAATTTCTTTCAAAAGTTTAAGGCCTCCGATTAATTTTGACTTTAGGTCACCAACGGACTTGAGCCACCCCTGAGTGAATCTATGTACTTTAGCAAGGTAGACAATGAAATAACTACTACATAAATAACTGAGGAAATATTACAGCCGTCTTTCGGCCATCTAACATACAAAATATGTACACAATATATAGTTAATGAATTTATACTTTAATTTGAATCAATATACATGTACTATACATATATTATACATGATGTATAACACACATACATATACAACATATTACATATATACACAACATATACAACCAAAGTGCATATGTAGTATATACTTTGACTATATTGGTAAACTAGACGGCTGAAAGATATATTTATGTAAGTTTTCCAGTAACTAATATATATAAATAACTAAACCATATACCTATAACTAAATCTTACAAAATTAATCCATATCACTAATCTTGCAAATTTCTAACTAGCAAGCACATGACCCAATAACAGAATACTTACCATCTCGCCGTTCTTTTCTTATTGGCGTCTGAGTGTAAACATAACTCTCTAGATGTGTAGATCCTGAAATATTATTAGAGATTATATGACATAAGTTAAGCAAAAGCATGTACTAATTATTTCAGGAGATGTAACTATTGATATACACTCCCTCCGTCCCAAATTACCCGTCACAAATTTCCTAATTTAATTTCTCATTTTACTTGTCTTTTTTCATTAATCAAGAAGAGATGATTTTTTTTCATGTTTTACCCTTTGTATTAATTACTTTTTTTTCAAATTAAAATGTAAACATCATTTAATAGGGATACTATGATAAACTATGCATGTTATTAATTATTTTTCTTAATCAATGTGTCATGTTGATTTGGGACGGGTAATTTGAGACGAAGGGAGCATATTAGTTTATGGAAAGTGCTAATGACCACAATTTTTTGGTCCAAATTTTGCCACAATTGTGAAAAGACTTACATAGCCTTGTTTTAGATTTTATCATATTTTCTTAAATAAATCTCCTCCTAATTATATTAATACATGCACTAACTTTTTCCTATTCCCTAAACTTATGAAACAAATAAAATTGATTTATACAAGAACAAAAGGGCAGCCCGGTGCACTAAAGCTACCGCTATGTGCGGTGTCCGGGGAAGGACACCACCACAAGGGTGTATCGTATACAGCCTTACCTTGTATTTCTGCCAGAGGCTGTTTCCAAGGCTTGAACCCGTGACCTACTGGTCACATGACAGCAACTTTACCAGTTACTCCAAGGCTCCCCTTCGATTTATACAAGAACAATTAATAAATATAAAAAAATTTCTACATACTCCAAATATTTTATATGTATAGAAAATTATATAGTTAATTAAATTAAAAATTATAAATTTACTTATAATTAAAAAAATTAATAAATATATTTTATACGATTACTCTCCTTTTAATATAATGTATGTTTTTAATTATGTTTCTTGATTGCTTATTAGTTATTTCAATTTTCAATTTTGTTTCTTGATCAACCCAAAAATAATTGACCAAAAAAAAAATTAAAAAAAATCTTTAATTTACTCAATTCCAATGAAATTATAAATATTCATTGCCATACAATATTATTTACTATTTTAATTTCTTAATAACACACAATTGTAATATGCCATTCAAGATATAAAACAATGTCAATCAATAATTTTTTTCTTAAAATAGTGGGTGCTCATGATTCCATGGAGATTAATTGTTGATTAAAATTAAAATTAAAGTAATTTATTGGTTTTAAAGTTTTAAAATAAAATAAAACTATCAATTTGGTTCAGTTTTTTGGTTTATAACTAGTTATGACGAATTGATAATTAAAGAATAACAAAGACATGAATCAATTATTTCATATGAACATTATAAATTAATAAATTGATATCTACTATTACTAGATAAGTATAGTTAAATCTTTTACATAATTTTTCAATACTCTTTTGAAACTTTAGCATGTTTATGTTGCATAATTATAGAGATTACTCCATTTCACATGTCTAACATCCACAAAATAACATAAAGCTATAAATAAAATAGTCAACCTTTCAAAAATCAAAAGAGCAATCTATTGAGTAAATTAAAAATAAACTATACACTACACCACATATACACAATTAGATTTAAAGTGTTGTATTTTTTTTTCATATTTTTCAAGAAATAAAATTTAAAAATATAGTAGTACATGTGAAAATAGGTAGAGTAAAATCAAATTAATGATTATAAGGTATAAAATATTTATATTTAGTTATGAAAAAATTATATCATAGATTCAACTAATTTATATATATAATTTATTCGTTCATAGACTGAAAGCTCAAACGCAATTGATTTCTTTCTTAAATTAAATAAAGAAGGAGAAGATTTGGAGAAGAATTTATTGCTCTTTGAATTGTGGTTATTTTTAGTAAAATAAAAATCAAGATAAATATTATCGATTTTTAAAATTTAAAATCAAATCAAATATTGTTTATTTTTATTTGATTCCATTTAAAATCAAATCACACCAAATGTTGTTAGAGAGACGAGAAGAAGAGTATCTTTATGACTCATGCGAGTTTGCAGTGTATTCCACACTACTTTATTTATGTTTTACTTTAATTTTGAATTTGATTTTTGTATAAGGTGTGAGTTCAATTTATTTTTAATTTAATATTATTAGAGGGTGCATCTTTCAATTTACATTTTAAATTATATCTTTGTCATTCCTTTTTATTTGGTTCATTTGAGTTGTTTTTATATTTTTTTAATTTTTTTTTTTTATCTTTCGAGAATAATTTGATTAAAATCTTCCTATTGTACCTTTGTTCAATAAATGTAATTATTATTGATTTTTAAAAAGGGTTGAAATTTAATTAGGGATGTATTAATAAAATTATTTTTAATTTTATAGTAGTAAAGAATTTTTTAAAGGGTGCCCCCAACCCAAATAGAGAAAATAAAAAGGAATGAAGGTAGTATAAATAGCAAGGCCACAAAATTTGATCCAAATTTGTCCACAATTATTAAAAAACTACAATGACTTTTTTCTTTCAAAACAAACAAATTCATTTTTTTAATAAAAAAAATTAAAGTCTTTGTTATTTTCTAAACATAAAAGTTAATTGCAACACTGGAAAATAGTAATAAATACAAATGATCATTTATTAAAATATAATTTTTGATTTCAAATTCTCTATATATAAATATTTTTTAAAAAATAAATTATATGATTTTATGAGGTGTCAATGTCTATTATTTCTTAAGTGTTTTGAACTTTGACTATCTTTATTGAAATATTTTAAAAATATATTTAAATATGTAATTTTTAAATTTGGTTTAACATAATAAATAATAAAATTACTTAATTAGAGTTCACATTAATAACAAATTTAACTAATGATTCATAAGCTATCAGATTGGCTTAACATAGGGACTCAAGGCTACTATATTAATGAGTAAGTATTCTCTCAGGTTGTTGTTAACTAGGATCATCACTTAATTATTTAAATATTTAATTTATTTTTAAAAGATGACAATTAATAAATACGTAAAACTTCAACATCAATATATGACTCTCATGGGTTGCTATAAAATAAAATCGACACTTACAAATCATATAATTTTTATAATTTATATAAAATGTAGATGCCTGCCATGTTTAAAGTACTTTGAGTTTTTACTATCGATATTATAATATTTTTAAATTGTGTTTAAACATTTATTTAAATATATATATATATATATATATATTTGCAATAAAATATAAATATTACCATACCAACAAAACAAAGAGCACTCAGCATCAATGCCACTATCCAGGATGGTTACATTACCTGCTAAGCCTCAAGTTCCGCTAATTACAAATGGCCTCAACAAAACTCGCATACTGCCTAGCACTTTTTATGCTTTGTAACATAGTCACTCTCTCTTTAATAACTGATTGAACACTTTGGATTAACAACTTTATGTTAACGGTATGATTCTTGAAGATATTACCATCCCTAGATAGCTAAATATTGTATATTATGACACCATAAGTGGCAGCTATAATCTCCTTGTTAAACTTCTTCTACTTATTTCTTTTCTCAGCAAAATGGTAGATTGGACCTACTGGATTTATAAGTTCACTCCCAGCCATCTAGATAATTGATTCCATATACTTCTTGTTGTTTCGCACATAGCAAAAAGATGAGTGATTTGATCTAGTTGCATCTGATCACAGAGGACACAAGCATTGTTTTCACATTTCCATCCAAAACTTAGCATCCTTTTCTTAGTGAGTAATTTCCCTTGCATTGAAAGCCATAAGAGGACCCTGTGTTTTGGTAGTACCACTCTACTCTATACCAATTCATGCCCTCTCCAAGTAGGTCTTTGTCTCTAGAAAACAAAGTAACTCGTGGAAATGAAATACATACATGACTTAGTAAGTTGATACCTATCTGCATTGTACTATGACTTCATGCCCAGTTTGATCTTGTTAAGTTGTTTCCAGTACCAACTGCAATCCTGAGGGGAGTTATGAGTCCAAAAGTCTTCTCCACCCTTCATGTAAATATTGTGGAACCATTGCACCCATAGAATTTCCTTTCTCTGGGATAGCCACCATATCAGTTTCCTAACAACAACAATATTCTATGACTTGCAGCTTTTGATGTTAATTCTTCCTTGTGCATTTGAGCAACATACATCACACCATTTAACCAGGGCAACCTTCTTCTTATCTTCCAAGCTACCCTATAAAAATTTCCTGCATTGTACTTCTACTAATTTCACTACACTCTGTGGAAGCAGTAATGCAGCACTTCAAAGATTTTGTAGCACAAAAACAACAGAGTTCACTACTTGGATCCTACCAGCATAAAAAAGGTGCCTATTAGAGGTAGTCTTTAGTTTAGCAGTAATTTTTGAGTTGAGCTACTGACAATCTAGTTTAGACCACTTCTTGTTGGACAGTGATAGACCTAGGTACCTGAAGGGGAGCTCTCCTACTTTGAAGCCTGTCTGCACAAGTAGTCACTTTTGTATCTCTACATTCACCCCAGCAGTGTAGATGTTGGACTTCTCAGAGTTAGCAGATAACCCCGTTATCTCAGAAAAGTGTTTGATAGCTCCCATAATTCTCTGAACTGATGTTTCATTCCCTTTGTAGAAGATCATAAGATCATCTGCAAAGGTAAGATGAGTTAGCTGGTGACCCTTGCACATGGGGTGGAATCTAAAGTCAGGTAGCTTGCTCATTCTTCTAAGAACTCTTGAGAAATACTCCATGACAAGGATAAATAACAATGGGGAAATGGGATCCCCTTGTCTCAATCCTCTTTTTTCAAGGAAAAAACCATATCCAACACCATTAACCTTCACTGTAAATGTGGTAGTGCTCACACACACCATGATTAGCTGAATGAACTTTAGAGGAAATCCAAATCCATGCAGCATCTCCTCTACAAATTCCCATCTAACTATGTCGTAGGTTTTTCTCTAATCTATTTTCATAAGGCATCTAAGTGAAGTCCTTCTCTTGTAATGCCTTAGAATATCATGACATATTAAGACATTCTGTAGAAAAGATTTGTCTTAAACAAACGCAGCCTGAGTGGGATTGACAAGAGTAGGCAGTACCTTCTTTAACCTTTTACAAAGCAACTTAGAAATACATTTGCATATAGTGTTGCAGTAAGAAATAGGTCTGAATTGACTTGTAGTTTTAGGTTTTCCAACCTTTGGGATAAGTGTTATCATAGTTGTATTGATCTGCTTCAATATCTTCCCTGTTTGAAAAAATTCATGCACAATAGAGTAAATATATATACCTATTATACTCCACACATCTCAAAAAAATCCACTTTCATAACCATCTGGCCCCGAGCTTTTATTTATATTCATGCTTCATATTATTTTTTCACTTTTACATGTTCCAATAGCTGACATTGTTACTCCTCGTTAATCTTTGATCTGTGGTCATAAATCAATCCACTAGACTTGGTTCTTAGCTCTCCATTAGTACCCAACAACTCCTTATAGTATGCCACAAAAATACTGTTAATCTTGGTTTGCTCATGTTGCAAATGGATAAATTCATCTCTGATTTACGTGATTGAGTATTGAATTGTTCTTCTCTTAAACATGGAGAAGAAGTATTTGGTGTTGTCATCACCCAGCCTCAGCTATGTAGCCTTTTTTCTTTGCATCAACATTATTTCAGTTGTATATGAAATTTTTTGGAACTCCTGTCGAAGCCTTTTCCCTTCTTGCTGCACGTCAGTGTTCATGGAATATTCTTGTAAATTGACTTGCGCTATTTTGAGGTCATTTCTGGCTAAATTTACCTACTTTATCACATTATGATAACCCTGTTTGTGTATATTCCTCAGCCTACCCTTCAGATTTTTCATTTTCTGCACCACTTTGAACATGTGGTACCCAGAGATATGGGTACCCTAAGTATTGCACCAGTGGAAGGTTGATCTGGGTCTTTGTTCTTTATCCTTCGGCTTTATAAGTATGGGACAGTGATCACTTAGTCCCTCAGGTAGTACATGACCTTTTATACTTGGCATGTTATCTAGCCACTCTCCGTTAATAAATACCCAGCCAATCTTAGAATAAATTCTTTCTTCTTGTTTGTCATTCCAAGTATACTTAGCTCCTGTACTTAGTATTCCTCAACTTGGCAATATTCTACACATTGTTGAAAGTTTGTTACTTGTGCGTATGTCACTGCATTTCTTCCTATTCTATCATCTCTATGTATTACTACATTAAAATCCCCAAGGATCATCCATGGAAGTGTGCATCCTACCTTAGACCTTCTCAGGTAGTCCTAGAGTTTCACTCTTTCCTCCCTCAAATTGAAAGCATACATAAATCATTCTTCAAAATTCAGTTGACAGGGAATGTAATTGATGTGGAAAGTGATAGCTTATGCACTTTCAGACTTCACCTCCAGCTCATACCAGTTTTTTCTCCAAATTATAACTATCCTTCCATTATAGTGGTGCCCATGGTTGCTATAATATGACCATCCTCCAAATATGTTATCCACTATAGTAGATACCTTATTTGCTTTTATCCTAGTTTCTAGGAAACATATTAAACCAGTCCCTAAACTACTGCAGAGGAGTTTAACCTCCTTCTGCTTATTGAGGTTATTAAGGCCTCTAGTGTTCCAACCTAACAGCTTAACCATGACCACTTGGGGGAATACTTTCCCCCCATACCAGTTTTAGTGGTTTGTGTACCTGATTGTGACATTTCTCCTAGCTTTTGGAAGCTGTTCGTAAGAGGAATTGATAACCACTCCACATTTTGAACCCTCTAGTAGGCTGTAGTGTATCTTTCCTCATGGTTACTGCAATCTGCATAACTTCTTGTTGCTCGGTCTTCTTCCTCTCTCCCTTGGCCCTTGTTGCATCCACCTCAATATTTTTAGTGACTCCCTTGGCCCCTGCATCATCAATTACATTGTTCTCAGTGTTCTTTACAATTTTCTTTGGTTTGTTCTTCCTACACTCTTCAATACTATGCCCATACTTCTAGTATTTATCACAGATAGTAGGTTTCCATTTATACATGATCCTTTGTTCCATAGCTTCTCCCCTTTTATTCGTAAACTGAATTGTATCAGGTAGAGTTTTCCCTATCTATACTTCCACCAAGAGTTTAGCAAACCTTAAACCTATTTTCTGCTCTATGTTCCTATCCATTAGAGGCTTCCAATTAGACTGCCGATCTTACTCAGGATTTTTGCACTCCAATATTTGAATTCTAGACCTGGCATCTTAATCCAAATAGGCACCGATTATATTCGTCCTTTGAAAAATCCATCTTGGAGTCCAAGCTTTCACGATTAGTGGTTTACTATCAAAATGGTATATGCCCCCATCCAATACTTTCTTCTTTCCCTCTTTAGTATTAAACCTGATCAATAAGGTGCTATTCTTCATCATAGCCACTTTACTTATACCTAGTTTCCCCCTATTTTCTTTGAACGTAGCCATTCAACACTTGAAAAGGAGATGTGCACCTAGAACATAGCACATAATAACATTCTTCCAGTATTCCACTTCTGAGCTAATGTCTTCATTATCAATTTCGACCATTAGTTCCTTACCTATTTTAATTGGGGGGAACATATTCAAGATTAAATCTAACATCCTTCAACTTACTAACATTAAATTTGCCCCAAATTGATGCCCTAACTCTATCTAGTTTCTTCCCCGATCTACCATTCCTTCTTATAGACACTTCCTCCACTTCAGTAGCGCATGAACAAGGGGATGAAGTGATTGACTTTCATTCCTGGATGTTTTCCTTCTCACTTTGAGCTTTCGATTGTTTCTTCACAATACCCTACTCCGATCTTACCTTAACTACTTCACTGCCTCTATTTTTAGGGTTCACTCCTTCCTTCTTTGAGATACTTTTTGAGTTACCATAATCAATAATAGCCCCTGTTTCACTACTTTCGCCTTTCCCCGATTTCAATTTCGAGCTTCCAACTACGCTTTCCCCATTTACTAAACTACCAGTAACTGTTACGTTCCTGATAACCCTCAGTGATTGCTCCTCACCTCTATCATCTCCACTCACTGAGCCAGTGAGCTTCCCCGTATTCTTTCCCCCCAAGATAGCAGTTGAGATCAACGTTTTTGCTCGCCTTCCCATGGAGTGCGTACATTAGGCTAATGTGCGCAGGAGAGAGAAAGCCTTGCCATTCAACGTTAGGCTAGGATTTTGTTCTTCAGAGATAAGGGCATTTTAAAATATAATAATTTATTTAAATATAATAATTTATAAAATTATTTAATCGTAGGTCATAATATTAACAAATATAAGTAATGATTCCCAAGTTATCAAATCAGTCAATATATGGGTGACATACTGTAATATTATAGTGTGACTCTCTTGGATTTTTGTTAACTAGAGTTAAACAATATAATTTTTATAATTTTTTGATGTCCGTCATGTCACAAGTGCTTAAGTTTTAATTATCGTTTTAAAATATTTTCAAATTATATTTGAATATTATTCAAACATGCAAAATTTTAGATTTAAAATTTAACTAATAAAATATTTTCAAAGTAATGATTCATATATTATCAAATCGGTGTAACATAAAGGTGCAAGACTACAAAATTAATACGTGACTTTTGTAAGTTGATGTCAGCTAGGATTAACACTTATGAACTATATCATTTTTATGATCGCTATAATATATCGATGTCTACCATGTTTAAGTATATATATATTTATATTACTTTACTACTATATATAAGAGAGAATGTGAGATATTGATAGTCCTTACATTAAATTCTTTTGATAATTTTATCCCTAATTTAAATTTAAATTACTCTATAAATTTTCATTCATTTTGTTAATTGAAACAATTATATGGGCTTAACTATTTACACAATCAAATTCAAAATTGATCTAAGGATTTATTGTCTTTGTATTTTGTAGTTATTAATCTTACTTCAGATTTTCATTTTTCCTAACAAATTTATCATGAACAAGTAATTAAAGTATCTTGACATTCCCTTTCTAACTTAGTACATGCTTAATTATTAAATAAAAAATTATTTTTTGTATATAGTTAAACATGTTTGAAAATTTAAAGTACTAAAATAATTTCTAATTTCCTTTACTTGTTGATGTAATCCATCTTCCATTCAATAGAAAATTCTTTCAATTCAACGAAAGAGATTCTCATATTCCACAATTTAAGTAGATGCGAGATATAGAAATTCTCTTTTCGTAGTTGTGGAAGCCGTTTTATTGTTGGAATCCTTTTTTTAAAGAAGAAGTTAATGGTTGAGTAAGAAATAAGAGTAGTAGATCATATTCGATGAAAGAAAAAATAGAATAATTGGAATTCATAGTTGTGATGCATTGTTGTGGATCTCGATCCAAAGGTTCTTTCTTGATCTAGCTACAAGGATGGGGCAGTGTGGAAGGATAAAATGTGTAACCTAATAGAAATTACTAGTTTTAGAATCTAGTTGGTCAAAAAAAAGATTTTATCAAGCGATTGTGTGATAACTTTTTCTTCTTCTCCATCATTCAAGATATTATGTGAATTAACATATTACTGAATCTAATGAGTTAAACTTAAATTAAAGTAAAAAGAAAAAGTTTTATAAGGTAACTGTTCGCCTTAAAATCGAAAATGGATTCGATACAATTCAACAGAATCTAAGAAATGATCAAATTCTAAAATCATTTCTATTTTGATTCTATAAAAATTCAAGTTTCATTTTTGAATAAAGTTAGACGATACAACTCTTATTAGTTTAATAGTTTACCCAAGAGTTACTCAATGAATCGGTTGATTGGAATTGCGGGATGGATAGATGTTACAGATGATGAATCAATTTCTTTTATATGTCTGACACTTTATCTTTGTTAGTGTTGTCTGCCTATAATGATAGATGAATCAAAAACTTTTCATTCAACTTATTCTTTCAATTTCAATTGAGATTTTTATCTACCCTCCTATTTTATTTTTATTTTGCAAAATTTGAAACTTAGGTAAGTGCTTTTTAAACATATGTATAAAAAGAGCATATTTCATTAAATTTAGCCCCTTCATGCTTACTATAACTAGTTATTTCGATTTTCTATTAGCGGTTTTAACTATAACCTCAGCTCTGTTTATTGGTCTGAACAAGATACGACTTATTTAAATTGAATATTTAAAATGAACAATTCATAAAAAGAAATCCTTCTGTGGGATTACGTGTATTCTATATTTACTTACGTTAACAATTGTCAATTCTTGTTCATTGTCATTGAGATTCAGGTCAATTCGGATTAATATTTAGTTATCGATATTACCTCTTTTTTTTCTCCTTTCAAACAAATAAAAATGATTGAAGTTTTTCTATTTGGAATTGTGTTAGGTCTAATTCCTATTACTTTGGCTGGATTATTCGTACCTGCATATTTACAATATAGGCGTGGTGATCAGTTGGACCTTTGATTAATTAACATCTCTTTTTGATTGACCTCCTCCTTTCTTTAATTCACAGGCACAGGAGGCCAAATTTTGATTGTTGTAAAAGTTACTGAATGAATCTATTTTATTCTAATTTGATCTAAGAAGAAAAAATCACGCTCTGTAGGA
Organism: Capsicum annuum; assembly: GCF_002878395.1. Lineage (NCBI taxonomy): Eukaryota > Viridiplantae > Streptophyta > Magnoliopsida > Solanales > Solanaceae > Capsicum > Capsicum annuum. The sequence continues at coordinate 170,754,272 of NC_061117.1, read as the reverse complement.
TTTGAACCTACGACTTCGGGTTTTGGAGACCCACGTTCTACCAAACTGAACTAAGAGCCCTTTCTTATCAGAATAGATAAGACTGTAAACCAAAGGATTCTTTTCATAACCCTAATACATTTTGTATGCATATGCTAGAATAGAATGATAAAAATAAAAGATTATGTCCAATTTAAAGCGATCTCAATTGATCCCTCATTACTACTCAAAGGAGCAGTAATAGGTAGGGATGACAGGATTTGAACCCGTGATATTTTGTACCCAAAACAAACATGCTACCAAGTTGCGCCACATCCTTTCAATTGTTCCACAATGTAATTGTAGAGAATTCCTGTCTTATTTTCCACATAGTTATTTCCTCCATTGATATATACAAATTTTCTGCTCATTTCGTATTTTTGGTTTCAGTTAACATATATAGTAAGGGAAAAGACTTCTCTTATAGATTATATAGAAAATACTTATATACAATTATATACAAAATAAATATATAAATACAGAACCCGTCGTAAAAATAAATTAGTATTCTTCAAAAATTCTCGGTAAGAAAGAAGGGGATGTATTTTTTTTCTGTTTTAAGAAAAGGAAAATCTTATTTCAAAATCACTGTACATTTTAATTTGAATTAGGAATTATGTGTCCAACTCTAAGCAACCCTTAACTACATATGCACCTAATCATATATGTATTATCTATTCCAACAAATAATACAAAAGAAGGAGGTTTTTCAATGCGAGATCTAAAAACATATTTCTCTGTGGCACCAGTACTAAGTACTATGGTTCGGGGCTTTAGCAAGTCTATTGATAGAGATTAATCATTTTTTTTCGGATGCGTTGACATTCCCTTTTTTTTCATTCTAGTCATTGTCATGGGAAGGAATGAAGAAAATTAGAGATCCAATCAAATATTGGTGATGAATCCCTCTCCCCCTCTTTTCTCCTTTTTCTCTTTTTAGAATAAGGGAGGAAAGAGAGAATAAAAAAGTGGATTCAACATTCGGGCTCAAGTTCGAATTAACTGAATATTAATCATAGAGGAATGGGGGTAGAATAGAAAATGGGGGTCTAGGTCAAGAGTACTATACAAGATACTTAAATGATTACTTAAATTTGCAATATACTTTAGAAAAATCGTTGTATTTTATTATGACTTTGCTTTACTATTACTTTATTTTCTTAATTTTAATCTTTTACTTTTAGAATTGGATTTCAAGTTAGTAACTTCTTATTTATCCTTTCTTCGTTTTGAATCGAAAATAGAAGAGTTGAGTAAATAAAAAATCCAAAGGAGGTTCATGGCCAAGGGAAAAGATGTCCGAGTAACGGTGATTTTGGAATGTACTAGTTGTGTCCGAAATAGTGTTGATAAGGTATCAAGAGGTATTCCAGATATAGTACTCAAAAGAACCGGCACAATACGCCTAATCGATTAGAATTGAAAAAATTCTATCCCTATTATTACAAACATACGATTCATGGGGAGATAAAAAATAGAGCGAACCAAGTACCTGTGCCTTACCCTTTCAAGAAAGGGGAAAAAATGACATTATATATAACATATTTAAATAGAAACTAAACAAATTCTATTTTTCAAAAATCCTATTTTATTTTGGGTGGATCTAAAATGAATTAGAATTAAGAAATAGGATTTTAGGGATAAGGAATAAATTAAACAAACAAACCATGGATAAATCCAAGCGACCTTTTCTTAAATTCAAGTGATATTTTCATAGGCGTTTGCCCTCGATTCAATCGGGGGGTCGAATTGATTATAGAAACATGAGTTTAGTTAGTCGATTTATTAGTGAACAAGGAAAAATATTATCAAGATGCGTGTATAGATTGACCTTGAAACAACAACGATTAATTACTCTTACTATAAACAAGCCCGTATTTTATCTTTGTTACCTTTTCTCAATAATGAGAAACAATTTGAAAGAACCGAGTCGACCGTTAGAACTACTGGTTTTAAAGCCCGAAATAAGTAGGCTTACTTTTTCTTTACTTGAATCATAATTACTCAAATCTAGATTTGAGTGAATCTAGATTTGAGTATCGTGTTGTAAGAAACAAATGAATCAAAAAAAACAAAATCTGTTTTTATTGAATTAAATGTGTTCATTCATTTTGACTACTTTGGCATATTTTATCATACTAATTTCTAACTTGTCCGGTAGAAGAAACCTCCATTTATTTTCAAGAGAGCCTGGGGAGTTTTTAAAGCCTTCGGTAAAGACTTCGGGTTGATTTTGTTCAAAATAATATAAAGACAATTCCTATTTGATATAGCTATTTGTGCAAGTATTTTACGGTTAAGAAGCAACCGTCTATTGTACAGATTGTGTATTAATTTACTATAACTATGGGAGACTCCCCCTTTGCGAATTGCTGCGTTTATTCTAGTGATCCACAACGACGAAAATCTCTCTTTTTCCTACCCCTATCCCGATGAGCCGAAACTAAAGCTCTTATTTTCTGTTGAGTAATAGTTCTAGTAAGCCTTGAATGAGCCCCTCGAAAGCTTGATGCAAATAAATGAATTTTTGCTCAACGTCTCCGAGCTATATATCCCCGTTTAATTCTGGTTATTGAATAAATGAAACTTTGATGAATAACTAGTTGATTACCTTTATTTCAGTTATTTTTTTCCCCCTTCTTAGTCTATTAATAAAAAAATAGATTTTTCCAATGTATAAAATAAAATTTTCAATGGCTTTGGCTACTCTAACCTTCCCGACCACAATTTTGTTATTTTCTTTTTTAGGTATTTCACAGCGAAATAAGAAAGAAATAAGAAATTGTATTTTCCTAGGTATCAAAAATATAGTAAATAAATGAAATAAAAAAAGAAATAGTGGGTTCCTTCGTTTCTATGGTTACTTTTTAAACAGTGTGGTCTTCTCTATACACCGAAGCCTTTACTTTATACTTTAATTTAATATATATTTAATCAACTAATTGATGTTATTGGAAACTTGTATAGTTTACAGGCTTTGGCTCTACCCATGAATTATCCAGTAATAGGTCTTTCACAATCAGATCTTTGGGGGTGCCCTCAGCGTCGAGGAACATGTACTAGGGTGTATGTGCGGCTCGTTTAGATCATGAGCTGGCACAAAAGAAAGAAAACGACTTTTACAGTATCAATGATCAGTACCGGTAAATGGGATAGGATGGAAAAAGGAACTCCATTCATTATTAAAAAAAAAACTCTATCATATCCCTCTATTGATGAACCTTTTTTGTTAAAAAAGAAAATGGGATTATCAATATTTTATAGAATTTAGGACAAAATAAGTAATTTAACATGAAATATTAAGCTAACTAAGACGAATAGTATTTTTATAAATAAACTATCTATACTTAGAAAGGATGCAATGCCTATCATTTTTAGTACCTCAAACCAAACAATCACAAAAAAATAATACCAGGATAACTAATCCCAATATAACTAATCCCAGCATAACTAATTCCAGCAGAACTTATTTCCCAACCAAACGACCCCTAAAGGGTCATCAATCTAGGAGTATAACAGTAAAATTAAATCATCACCCACCTTCACTAGTTAGTAAACGAAAAACATTTATGACGAAAGTGTCCGATCAAATTTATTATAAGCGGATCAAACTAGCTCAAAAATATGTTTTAAATTATATACGCATGTTATAAATATTTTCAACAAAACGCTTATAAGCTTAGTACTAGTTTTTACAAGTTATTAAAAATTAGTAAAAGTCGTAAGTTGGTCACTCTAACTTATGAATTTTCATTTTATAATTATGAAAAAATTAGTCTTCCTCCAAAAAAAAAAAAAAGCTCGTAATTATTTCTTCATTCGTCTTAATTATTTATGTAAAAGTGCCCTTTTTTAAATGATTGTAAGAATCATAAAATTTTTTCATTTCCATGTATTAGATAGTTTTCAATGTATTGGGAATTGAAAATAAATATGTATAGATAAAATTTTAAAGGAAAAATCCTTTTGGCCATAAAATTTGGCCATAATAATAAAAAATTCTTTTCACACTACAAACTAGTTTTTTTTTTTTTTTTTGATATTTTTACCCCTTTCATCTTAAATTTAAAATTCTTTCATTGCTTATTTTATTATTCTTTTCCAATACATTGGAAACTATCCCAATACATGAAAATGGACAAATTGACATAATTTTTATAAATATGATTGCATAGTACTTATTGCTTGAAAAGAATAGTCTAGGATAAAAATAATAATATAAAATTAATTAATTAAATTCTCATATATCCAAAATCAGTGTGACCAAAGTAGTATTATCTGAAATTTTTAATTTAACATTATATATTTATGTATCATATCTACTTAATTATGTGTTTTATCATATAAATAATCTTATTTTATTAATCTTTAATTTTAAATTTATATCTCTTTATTTTATATAGATAAATAGGAGGTATAGATATATATCTTAAAACCTATCAATATTTTGAATAAATTTTAGTTTTTTATTTTTGTTGAAATATGATTCGTAGTTTAGTATTACATAAAATAAACAATTATTGAAATTTTCAACACAAAAAGTTAATTATTTTTTTATGAATTCAGTTGTACAATTTTAATTATGCTATAATTTTTCTCATGATAAATCAAATGATTTTTTTTTATTTCAAATCTTTTCTATCTATTTTCAGAAGTAGAGCGGAAAGAAATCAACATAACATTTGAAAATTTCGCACAAAAATTTTCTTAGTTGAAAAAAAATTACCCTATGTTAATCTTACACTTAAATTATATATAAATGATAAGAAAAATACATAAATAAAAGAATAAAAATTATTTATGAGTTTTAAAACTAAAAGTTTGCATAGTTAAAGAATTTTTAATATAATATGAAAATATTTTAATAAAAATAATAAAAACTTAAAACACTTTCGACGTGATAGACATTGAAAAGTTATAAATATCATATAGTTCATAAGTGTCGACTTTAATTAACAATAACCTAAGAGAGTTATACATTGATGATGTAGTCTGGCGTCACTATGTTACGCCGATTTGATAATTTGGGAATCATTATTTATATTTTTATTAATATATATGACTTCTAATTAAGGAACTATATTAATTTTTATGTTTATATAAATTTAAACTACATATTTGAATAGTTTTTTTTTTAAAATATATAGTTTAAAAATATGTCAATAGTGATAGTTAAAGCTCAAATTACTTTAGACATGATAGATATCGTCACAAATAAAAATTACATAGTTAAAAAAAAGTCGATATTGGTTAAACATCAATTCAAGAAAGTCACATATTAATGTTATGGTCATGCGATCCTACGTACTTTAATTATTATATTTGTTAACTGGTGAATTAAAAAATATAATTATTAACTAGTGAATCATTAATTATATTTGTTATTAATATGAACTTTAACTACGTGATTTTATTTTTATGTTTGAAAAAATAGAACAACATATTTAAATAGTTTTAAAATATAATTAAAAAATATTTCTATAACGATTATCTAAATTCAAAATTCTTTAGACATGATAGATATTAACACATTATAATAAGTATAAATAACATAAATACCAACTCTTTTGGAAGTAATTATACTCTCTCCCATTTTTTTAATTACCTTACTCTCTCTCCCTATTAATATACATAACATAATTGACATATACATAGCATTCTGTGTATATGTTGAGATTTTTGTAATATGTTTAGGGAGTTGGGATTTTTTGTAATATTGAAAACATAAGTTGTGTATTTATGTAATTTTTAGTTATAGAAATCATAGAGTTCATAATTGTTGACCCTAATAAACATCAACCCAAAATAAACACTCATTATAGCTATTAAGCTAACTATTGTCATAATTTCTTAGTACTCTGAATAAAAATTAACTATGTCCACATTTAATTGTTTTTAGATTTCTTAATAACCTGAAGTAGAAATATTGATTAATTATAATATTTTGTTTGAAATAATTTATTATGGCTACAAGCTGAGGTTACTATTGCTAAATTAACTTTTATCATGTTAAAAATAATTTTTTCACTTACACTAGGCATGTTGTAGGTGAAAATTAAAAAGAATTGAAAAATTGAATAACTGAAATCAAAGATAGGTAAAATTTATCTGCTATTACATAACATTGATTCTATCACATAAAAAAATTCAAACATAAACGTCATTTAACTTTAAAAATTGATGTATTTGTGACATAAAAATATTCTATCTTTAAAATTTTGAACACATAAATTATTTGACCACAATTTTTGTGTACTATTAGAAAATAACAAATTAAAGGACATATAATAGCTATAATAGCGATTTTATGAAATTGATTTGAGACACATAATAAATACTAATTATCATGTTGATTAGGATAACTTGTGTGAGACTTATTAAAATTTTGTTTAGATTTGATATAATTAGTTAATAAAAGTTAATATATTTACTTATTTTTAAAAATTACATTTAAAATTTACAAGCTATAAAATTGGATCCAATCGTCGACAACTCTAATGACACTTCAAATACTCTATATGTGAGATAAGACTATCAATTAATTTTAATTGTGGATATATATATGTATGCTTAATATACTAAATAGTTCATTATTGGTATCAAATCAATAATAATTCATACAAGCTAAATCTTCTAATCGATAATTAAGTCAAAAAAATGAAATTTAATTTATTCATTTTTCTCTTTATAAAGAGGTTTTCTTTCATCCAAAAATTGACTATAATTTCTTACATAGATTTCATTTTAAAATACTGAACTTCTATAGACGCCATTGCAATAAAGGTATTGTCACGACCCAAAAACGAGGGTCATGATGGCACTTGTCGCGGCGTACCTTGACAAGTAAGTCTATCACTCAAATTGATACGAAAAGAGGAAAAGATAAAAATATCGCAAGGTAAGGCTTCTAGAACGAAGTCGAACCATATAAATAATCATAACAATGCGGAAAGAACTTATCCAAAATACCAATCATGCGTAAAACCAGGTGTTAATAGTGTAAGAACTACTAATACAATTCAAGAATCAAATACATTGAAAAAATAACCACAAAGGAATAATAACCGTCTCCAAATACTAATAAAGACATAACTACTATAAAAGATAGAGGTGAACTTCGGATGCATGAATGTCCAACCGCTGCCTTGAAAGCTCCAACAATCGCCGGAATCAAGCAAGTTAAGGCGCACTCGAGCTACGACCTACACCGAAAGGGCGCAGTAGACATAAGTACGGTCCACTTATACTCATTAGGTATCATAGGCCAACCAAGCAAAGTAGTAAATAAAGCATACAAAATATACACTAAAGGCACGTCACCTGTAATCATAAAATGTTCTACAACGGTAGCCCACATCGCTTACACTAACAGTTCTAATATATCTCACATATATTACATCAACACACCAAGATATAAGACACAAGTATATATTACGTCACATATAAATAGAATAAGAGAGAACATGTAGATACAAGATCATCAAATACAAGTAAAGAAAGGTAAGACTAATACATAGTTGACAAGTCAATAAGACAATACAACACAACATAAACACAATAAAGTAAGTGCAATGTATATGATGATGATGATGATGATAATGATGATGATGCACAAGGTCGTTGCACAACCTCCGAGATCATCGCACAATCCCCATATATACCTACGGAGGTAAGCGTCCTAGCGCAGGACCCATGGGGGGTTCATCAATCCATAAAAAATCCACATATCTTATATCTCCTTTTCGGTATATCCCTTAAAAAGGGATTTTATAAGGTGTTACAATATTTTTTTAAAAAAAGTGTTGCTAGTGTTTCTCAGATGTTGCCACGGTGATACCAATGTTTCATGAATGAGTATGATATGAAGATGTGATGCTCACAACCAATCACAATGAGTATTTCCACAACCAATCACATGATATATTTCCACAAACAACCACAATGATACATTCCCACAACCACATGAGCCAATATCCACTTATTATTTTTGTTTCATCCATGAATTTTCACATGTCTCATATGCCAATAAAGTCTGAATATAATCACAATACACCAATGGTACCACATTAAACAATACAATACAATTATTCACATTTATTTAAGTCTATCAATACCATATAGGACCTTACACGGTCAAACATATCACATAATATCTCAATGTCGATAATTACATCACATATACGCCCCCACACGTGCACAACACATAGATAACTATTTTTCATGATTAATTTTCACCCTTAACGTGCATTTTGTATCATCATTTACTATCCAATTCAGTCTGAAAGAGTTAAGTCATAACCTACCTCGAAAGCCAAAACCGATCTTCTACACTTGAACCCGCAATCTTACTTTTTACGAACAATCTCAAACTCCACTAAAAATATTAAATATGAAGTCTACGCGTCAAGACAAAACTCACGACACCCATATTGACTACTTTTGGTCTGTGGTCAAACCGAACCCCAAAATAGGTTTTCAAAAAAAAAAATAAAAAATCAAAACTTTAGTTCAAAAACATGTTTACCATATTTTTAGGAACCTACATCTGAAAACCCAAGTTAAATCGAGTAAAAATAGGGTTCAAATTGAAGAAAAACTATTTTTGAGCTTTACCGGGTAAAATCTTTGAAATTCGGGTTAAAATCAAGAATCAGAGTTGTTAAAATCAAGAATCAGAGTTGTTTTGAAGATTAAATTAATGAAAAACTAGTAATTATAAGATAAAAATATTATTCAAGTGAAAGGAGTGAAATTTGAGTTTAAAATCATGCTCTAAGATTTTGGGGTTTTGAGAAATTAATCAAGAAATTACTAAGAAAAAGGTGAATTCTTACCTTTAGTCCGTAATAAAACCAAGAAAAAAGTGTTAATCTAGCTTCTCAAACTCTCACAAACTTTACTTTTAAGCCCCCACACTATTTTAGGGTTTAACTCCCAAGAGCCAAGATGAAAATGAGCAAAATGGCCAAAAGGGTGAAAAATCTGTTATTTATTGTGGATTTCTGCAATAGCTTTGGTGTCCATTGTTTGATAATGTACAACATTTTTTTGGATGTTGTACCTATGTTAGTTTTATCATGTTTCATGCTTTTGATGTTTTTGTATATTGTCCTTTGTCTTGAGCAGGAGGTTATCGGAAACAACCTCTTTACTTCTTTAGAGGTAGTGGTATGGACTGCGTACATTTTACCCTCCCTAGACCCCACTAGGTGGGAATATACTGGGTTTGTTGTTGTTGTTCTGCAATAGCTGTGTAGATTTTTTCCCTTAAGTCGAAATGGATTTCGACGGGGTATCCGGAATTCATTTGGAGTTCGATTTATGCAAATGAACTATATAACCACACTAAATTTGACGTTTCATATGCTATGGCGATATCTGATTTTCAAAAAAATATCGTTTTCACAAAGCTGACCCCCGAAATTTCAAATTATAATTTTTCAAACCGATGGTCAAAATGAGATTTAAAAGCCGTAAAATCATACCAAATATGCTAACACCCTATTATTGATATTCCAGATCTTCTGGCAAAGTCGGATTTTCCATCCGAGGTCGTTTCGACCAAATGTGGATCCCATACCTATATTTTCAATTTTCCAATTTTTCGACCAATAGGTCGAAATGAGCTTGGATGCACGGGACCCGAACCAAAGGTTTGCCTACCTAAAATCGATATTCCAGAGTTGATGGCGCAGTCCATTCGGCCATCCATCGTACGGATCAAAAGATATCCATATAAATAAAAAATAAGGCTCTCAAAGCCATAAAAAAACATAATTTGCATAAATGCTACCAAAATGCATCGAAAATCGTGTCAATCACTCCCACACCCCAGAAATATCATAATACAACTACGAGGAGGGGTAAAATAGTTAAATTACACAAAATTACTAATTTCACATATTTCATCAAATTTTGAAGTTGTTACAAGTATTATTATCGAACAAACATAACGTAACACTTAGTGAAAATAATTTGTTTAAAATTAATATAATTATTTGATTAAAAGCAATTAAATTTAATTGTCCATTTATTTAAATACAAATTATTATATAGATACACTTTTATAACTATTATGTTTAGTTATTAATCCTTGTTCAACTAACAATAATTACATTTGCAGTAATTATTAGTTAATTCAATTTAATAATAAACCATAAAAGTATTATTTCAATAAATAATGTTTGAGAGTCATAACAATTATCAAAATATCTAATCAAGATAAAACCCAGTAAAATTTTATTTAAATCGGTTATAATTAGTTAGTTAAAAATAACTATATTATAATCACTGATCTATTTAAATTATATTTCAAATTTACTTGTAAGACTTGGTAAGATTGTATCAAATCAAATCAAATGATGAAAAATATAATTTAATTAGATCGACAAATATATTATTATGATGAAACTTAGTGTTTGATTTTATGATAAAAAAAATTAATCTCTATGTACACAATATAAATTTAGTATTATATTTTTGTAATCTTTTATCAAAGAAGTTTATTTGACCTAATTAACAACAACCTAGGAGAGTACTAAAAAATTAATATTGTAGTTTTTGTCCTAATTTTATGCCAATTCGAAAACTTATGAATCATTACTTATATTTTCTATTAATATGAACTCTAAATAAGTAATTTTATAAATTATTATGTTTGAATAAAATTTAACCTATATATTTATTTTTTTAAATATATCTTTTAACTATTTCAATAGCAACACTCAAAATTCAAATTACTTTAGTTATGATAGACATTGACATATTATAGAAATCACAAAATTTATACAATTCATAATTTTCGACCCTAATTATGAAAATCAAGCATACATATGCTATATTATGAAAATCTTACACCTATACTTTCTGTAATATTATACCTATTTTTTAAACATTTAAAGAAATTATGTATAAAACAATTTTAAAGTGAAAGAATAAAATAAAATATTACATTTAAATAAAATTACAAATAATTTAAGTATTTAAAGTGAAAATAAATTATTAATAGCGTTAGACACAAAAAAATTATTTTATAAAATAAAAAAAATTATACATTTACTAAATTTTTATTTTAAATCATTTCCAAATTAAAAATAAAAGAAAAAAATAACAATTTAGTCTCTTTCATCAATTTCTCTCCGAATTAAAAAGTGTCACATGGATATTTAGCCTCTTTCATCATTTCATTTTTTTATTACTATTTTAGCTTTTGCTTTTTAATTATAATTTTTTATTTTACATTATTTATGTTCCATTTCCTTTCTTTTTATTTGTCAATCATTACTTCTTGTAATTTTATGTTATGCCACGTATGTTTATTAGTATTTATTTATATATCTAGCATAACTGACTAACTACACTACTATTTTAATTATTGAATTAAAATAGAATTTTATTGCTGAACAAAGTTATAGATTCATATTTTCTTTTCTTTTGAATTAAATTATGTGGGTCATAAAAAATTATCAAAAAACATGAATCAATTATTTTTATAATATTAGTTATAAATATATATATATATATATATATATATTTATTTATTAATATATTTTTAATAAATAATATATGTATCTTGAATATCAATTTAGTATCATTTATAAGGGTTAGTTGCTATCAAATATGAGTCTTATTTTAGACATGATGGACATCAACACATGATAGAAATCATAAAAGTCATATAGTTCATGTGTGTCAATCTAGTTAATAACAATCCTAAAAAGTCTTCCGCTAATGTTGTGGGGGGCTTGGGCTCTCGTGTTTTGCCGATTTGATAACTTGCGAATTATCATTTATGTATGTTATTAATACGACCTCTAATTATTAATTATGTTTAAATTATTTTTTATAGTAATGGTGTCCGAGCCAACTTGCAATAAATTTAAACTAGATATTTAAATAATTTGAATAATAACAACAGTCAAAATTTCAAACACACTTTAGACATAATAGACATCAACACATTATAGAATCCTTAAAATTATACAGTTCACATATGTTGACTCTAGTTAACAACAACTCAAGATATCAAGACGCATTAATGTTGTAGCCTTAGATCCTTAGCTTATGCTGATTTGATAATTTGTGAATCATTACTGATAATTTTTATGAATATATTCTTTAATTAAGTTATTTAATTAAATATTATATTTAAATAAATTTAAATTTTATTTCGATAATTTTTAAATATAATTTCAAAATATATCAATATCGATAGTCAAAATTCAAAACACTTTAAACATGGTAGACATCGGCATATTATGAAAATCGTATAGTTCATATATTTTTATCCTAGTTAACAGCAACTCATGAGAGTCATGCATTGATTTTGTCGTTTTACGTCCTTATGTTACGTCGATTTTATAATTTGCAAATTATAATTTATATTTGTTATTAATATGATCTCTAATTAAGTAATATGATATTTAAATAAAATTTAAGCTATATATTTAGATAAATTTTAAATATAATTTAATATATTTCATTAACGACAGTCAAAATTCATATCACTATACACATAATAGATATTGACACATTATAGAAATTGTAAAAATCACAAAATTTACATTTGTGGACCCTAGTTAACAACAACTAAAGATATCAAGACCCATTATTGTTGTATTTTGTACCTCTATATTATGGTAATTTGATAACTTGTGAATATTACTTATATTAACTATTAATATATCCTCTAATTAAATAGTTTTAATTAATTATTATATTTTAATAAATTTAAACTATATTTAAATAATTTATAAGTCTAATTTAAAAATATTTCAATAATGATAATCAGGATTTAAAATATTTTAGACATGATAAACATAGACACATTATAAAAACATATTTTTCATATTTGTTGAACCTGGTTAATGTTTTAAGAAAAACACTTTTATGGTAAACTTTAGAATGAAATGACTTTTATATAATAAATAAATAAATTTCTGTGATAAATTTAAAATTTAGTTAACCACCGATGACCTTTATCCAAAAATATTTTAAAGAATTATGATCAATATATAATAAAATTAGTTTTAAATTTTGATAAAAAAAGACTAAAGAGAAATTGAGGGAGAAGGACGAAAAGGGAAGGTGTGATTGGATAGAAGGTGAAATTAAGGAGGTTCTCCCATTTTAAAGTTAAATAAATGTTCCCCTTTCATATTTAATGATAGTTATAATTTATTCAACATAAATTTTAGTTACATTTAACCTCTTGAATTTAATAGATTACAAAGATTTTTTTTTTTTAAATAAAAATGTTAGTATAGTCTTTATTCATTTATGGCCATTTTTGGGCCAAAAAATCATGTCAAAAGATATGTACTCTAATTAAATAATTTTATTAATTATTATATTTAAATACTTAAATAAATTTTTAATTTTTTAAGTCTAATTTGAAATATTTCAATATTAGCAATCAAAATTCAAAATACTTTAAATATAATAAACAGTGACACATTATAAAAATTATTGGGTTCATATTTATCAACCCTAACTAGTGTTTTAAAAAAATGTGATAAACTTTAGAATTGAATGACTTTTATATAATAAAAAATTTATTATTGTGATAAGTTCAAAATTAGTTAATCATAGATGAACTTTTTCTAAAAATATTTTAAAGGATTATGATCAATATATTAATAATCGTTGATGAACTTTTCTAAAAAATATTTTAAATAATTATGATCAATGTAGTATGGTCTTTGTACATATATGGCCATTTTATGGCAAAAAATTATGGTCATTTAGAAACTCTCAATTTTAAATATCGAATAAAAATGGTAAAAATATCTAAAAATTAATTAACTTATAGTGTGTACATAACTTTTTCTATTATGACTAAATTTGAATTAAATTTTTGTGGTCAAACGAATTTTTCGTAACTTTAATAAGCTTCAATTACTAATGTAGTGGGAAGGAGTAAGGACACTTGATGAGAATATGATTGCTGCTTCTGAGAATCAAATGGCATATATAACGCACAACAAAGTTCTTTGATTAAAGAAAAAAAAAACGCACAACAGATCCTTAATGAGCAGTTATTGTATCAAAAAATTACTCTCTCCGTTCCATTTTACTCGTTTCAAATTAGAATGACACAGTTATTAAGAAAAATAATAAATAACATGACTAGTTTTCCATATTACCCCTATTAAATGATGTTTACATTTTAATTTAAAGAAAAAATAATTAATGCAAAAGGTAAAGTATGAAAAAAAAAAATATTTTGTCTTAATAAGTTAAAAAAATAAGTAAAATGGGACACCAAATTAGAAAATTTGAAACGAGTAAAAAAATGAAACGCAGAAAGTACTTGTTTTTTTTGGGTTGAAAAACACTAAAGTCAAGAAAAAAATGTGATTTTTTTTTAGATAAATAACTATTGATTTGATGATCACCTGAAAAATCAACCTTGTGGACATGACCCATATAAGCTTATACGACATTTTTTTGGATACTTTTAAATCAAATTGCAACACTTCTGCAATATTGCTATTGTTATAAATGTATTTAAATTATATTGAATGTCTATCAATATCTATCAACATCTATTTGATATCTATTAGGATTTGAAGCATCCGTCTTTTACTCAGACTAGGAGTAAATTTCTCCAATAGATGGATTTTGTTCATTGTATTAACAATCTTACGATCTCTCATCCCTCAAGAGAAGAAATAAGAATCACTCTCTCTATTCTCTCTAATCTTCTTTATTTTTTCTTGTTTTATAACACGTTATCAGCACGAGACTCTGCCGTCTCAAATTTGAAGGCTAAGCTTCGAGTTCAATTTCAAGTTCATCAAACGATCGTAAGATATGGAGCTTGTTGACAAAGTTGTTGAAAGTGATATGGTACACGTTGGTGTATGTTACTGAGTTTGGTTTGAGAACTTTGTGGTTGAAAGATAAGAGGACTGACATAAGTGGCGGAGCTGGAGTTAAGCTATGACCGAGGAAATTGGCCACAACCAAATTCAAGATTGATGACATGAAAAAGGAAAAAAAAGAGTCATCCCTAATACTGTGAGTAAATTTCTTCTACACCTCTAATTAATTTCATGACATTGAATTGGAATATGTTTTTATTCCAATAATATGACATACTGGTTCAAGATCACGTGGGATATAGTAGCTAAAAAAATCCGTAGAATATATTTATTAATTTTGATATTAATAGACAAGATTTTCAAATGGAGGTGTATTACCTTTAGAAGTGTCATAAATTTAAAATAATTTCAAGGTTAGTAATTCCTTATATTATCTGTCTTTTGCTACTAATAAAATAATTATTATTGGATTTGAGAAAAAATAATTGGCTTGGAATCATTTATGTTTTAAATTTATTCATCAAGAATAATATTATCAAGAAATATGATAATATGTTGGGTTCAAGTCCCATCAATTTTTGCCTAAGACGCCTTTATATGAATAAGACGTTAGATTGGATCTCAATGCACTATATTGATGATATTATATCGTTAAGGTAAAATAATGGGTGTTTGATGAAAAGTCATGAAATTCGACCCATTGAATATGCTTCATTTCATGAAGTGAATATGGTAGTAATATATGATAAGTCTGAAATATGACAACTTACTTCATTCTTGAGGTGTATGTGGTAGCAGTGCATAATATGTCTGAAAGAAGACAAGTGATTGAATGCACGAATATACGCGTGGAGGGACAATATGATAATGATCATCAAAAGTGACGATATTTTCACACACTTATATGATTATAATATATGCTAGAGAAAAATTCTCTAAGTCATATGTATGCCTCAATTTGCTTCTGAAGTAGCAGAATCTTGAAAGAGGTTATAAGCTATCATAATTTGATAGGCTTAAGGTACGATTATATTCCATTCCTGGGGAATGAGAAACTTATTAATGCAAACGTGCACTTGATTGTGATTGTATCACAACTCACCTCCGAAAGAGGTTGAATAATTTTGAAATCTACTTTCGAAGTAGTAAATCTGAAATTTATTCATGTAATAGTAAATTTGAAATTTACTAAAGAAAAAGTACATGTCATGGTAAACTTGGAGTTTACTAGAATAAAAGTTCATAAATTGATATAAACTATTGTGACATCTCGAAGATGTGCATGTATTAAAGAACTAGAAGATTCTTCAAGAATTGTTTATGTCGTTTGTTCTCAGGATAAGTTGGTTGGACCAACTAATATTGGGATTGGATCCTTTCAAATCTGAAAATTATAGAAGGTGAATAAAGGCCCGTTCACCTATCATACGATATGTTGAAAAGATGCATCAATAAGATGATCACATATACATTCATGGTCAACCTACGTTTGATATTCATAAAGTTACTTGTTCAATATAAATTGAGCATAATTTTCAGATTGTGTAATCAAGATAATTCATCTTGATGGTGATGGTTTAACATTGAATGTCTTCGATAAATATTTAAACCATTGTTAATGAGAACAAAACTTAATATATTGGTCTGAAATATGATATATTGCAATAGCATTTGTATGCATTAGACCAATAAATTATGATTATTTCTTCCCTCTTAATTGGTTCAAAGTCGGGAACCAATTATTCCATCTAATAATTTTAATGTGCAGTATACGATTAATGAATATACCATAATGCACAAAGATGAATTCCTCAAAGAAGTAGAGCATGCATGTTAGTTTTCCTAACATAAAAGGGAGATTATTAAGTGCAAGTGCTCTTATTTTGTGTTCCTAAAAGACAAAGTCAATGCATGCGTGAAGCGTGATAGACTAATCGGTCCAAATGAAATAGTCCTTGAAAAATAAGGAGCAAATAATCATAATAAGAAGGCAATGAACTCTTGAAGAGCCTACGACATAACACTTCATGAAACCTTATGAGAGGTTCATGTACCTGAAAATAATGAAGTGATGAGATCTCAAAATGTTATGTCGCATTGAGAACCGATACTAAATGATATATCATCAATATCTTTGACACAATATTGACGCAATATTGTGAAAAATTACGAGAATCTTAATTCTACGTTAATTTAAGCATGCTGACGTAGAAACATTTATCAAGTGACATGAAAGGATGCATCTTGGTAAGTGAAAACTTATTTGATTTGCAGTCCAGACACTTGAAGATGTCACACATAAAATGTTGAATATTGTCACTTTGACAAAATTTGTATGAAAACTTCTTTAAGGATTCAAAATATAAAAGTTTCTGGGAAATTTATTGATAATCCTTATATTTTATAAGCTTATAGCTTGAAAATTATTGAAACTCTTGGAGAGTTTTCAAAAGCAATAAGATTATTTGCTGAAATGAGAAATATACCTATTTAGATTGGTTATGAAGTACCATATCTTAGTATAATTGGTACACTCATGTATCTTGTAAAAAACTACAAGACCCAATATAGTCTTTCGCTCAATTTGTTAGCAAAGTATATTTCTACTCCTACTAGGAGACATCGAAATGGGATAAGATACATGAGTTTATTTTATTCTAAATATCGTAGTCCCAATCTTACTGGTCATGCTGATGTTGGGTACTCATCTAACCCGCATAAATCTCGGTCTCAAACATACAATGTGTTCACATGTGGGGATACTGCCATGTCTTGGAGATATACCAAGCAGTCTATCGTAGCCACTTCATCGAATCGTGCTGAGATAATAGTTATTCATGAAGCAAGCCGAGAATGTGTATGGTTGAGGTCCATGATACATCTCATTCGAGAAAAATGTGGTGTGAAATATGACAATCCACCCACAATTTTATACAGAGATAATTCAGCATACATAGCACATCTTAAGGGAGGATTCATAAATGGAGATAGAACGAAGCACATTTTGACAAAACTTTTCTACATACATGAGCTACAAAAGAATGATGATATTAACGTGCAACAGATTCGTTCAACTGACAATGTGACTGATTTATTCACCAAGTCTTCTCCAATTAGAACTTTTAATAAGATGGTGTACAAAATCGGGATGCAAAGGTTCAAGGATATTCTCATTAGGGGGAGTTAATACGCGTTGTACTCTTCTTCCTTTACGAGGTTTTGTTCCACTGAGTTTTCCTTGTAAGGTTTTTAATGAGGCAGTTGAAATGCGTATTATTAGAGATGTGTACTCCTTTTCCTTCACTAGATTTTTTTTCTACTGGGTTTTTTCTAGTAAGGTTTTAGCGAGACATATTATCTACCAATTAGACATTCAAAGGTGAGTGTTATAAATATATTTGCATTATAATGAATGTCTATCAAGATCTACTTTGATATCTATTAGGATTTGAAACATCCGTTTTTTACTCAAACTAGGAATAAATTTTTCCTATAAATAGAGGATTTTGTTCATTATATGTACAATCTTATGATCTCTTCTCTATAAATAAAAATAAAAATTATTTTCTCTATTTTCTGTCTACTCTTGTTCTTTATTCTTCTTTATTGTTTAATAACAGTTATCCTTTAATTTCAACAAAGAAAAAGGCATTGGCTAAGTAGTAAAAAAATCATCTCAATGCATTTTTACTATGCCCCGCCTTGAGATCCGCTCCAAAAACATTTTTTAAAACACAGCTTTAGAATGCACAAGGGAGGAGCTGTAAATGCAAAGTTTTATGAAGAAATTACATTTTCAAAATAGTAAAGCATCCAAAGAAGTCAGAAATGACAGAAAGCATTTTAAACTTTGTATAATGCCTTTGAAAAGTGATTACACGACAATGAATACACAGACAGAGCAGCAGATGTTATCGTAAGGTTCTTTCCTTTTTACCAACACCATTTATTTATTGGTATATATTACACTCCTATTTTAAAAAGAAGAATGATCTACTTTGACTTAGCTTAAAATTTAAGAAAATAAAGAATACTTTTGAATCTTATGATCTTAAATTAAAGTTGTGTCAAATATACTAAATTACTCTTTAATTTTATGATCTAAACATGTCATATGAAAAGTTAAAATTAAAGTATTGTAAAAAAAAATAAATTATTTTCTTTGAAACGAACTAAAAATAAAAGTAAGTGGTTCTTTTTAAAATAGAGGGAGTAACTCTTTTCGTCTCTCAATCATCGAAATTTTTTTATTTTGCTTCTTATTATACAATAAATATGATTCTAACATATTTAATTTTTATAATTAAAATGTGTATCTTTGATCCACGTAAGCAAGAAATATAATCATATTTAATTATTTTTAGACCAATATTATTTACATATATGAAAATATTACAAATTTATTGTAACACATATTTGGTAAATTTGTAAGCAAAAGAATTAAAAGTACACATTTTAATTGAATTGAAGGTTAAAAGTGCTTAGTTGAATTTTAATTGTTGAGGGACTAGAATTGCTATTAAGACAAATGTATTTGTTAATTGAATTGAAGGTTAAACGTGATTAGTTGAATTTTAATTGTTGAGGGACTAGAATTGCTATTAAGCCAAATGTATTTGTTATCTTCTTTTTTCCTCTGGAAATTTGCTTCAAGCACTTGGTACCCCAATTCAATTTGTTGGGAAGACCATCATTGCAGAAGCGCTTGCAATCGGGACTGTTTTGAAAAAAGCTCAAGAAAATGGATGGATAAAGGTGCAAATTTTATCAAACGCAAAGAATATAGTGGATATGATTATGAAGAGAAGTGTAGCTTCATGGGAGATAGATACAACATGCAAAGATATATGAAAGTTAATGAGGATTTTTGAAGAAATTGCAATTACATATATTCCTAGATCTTGGAATAGAGTAAAACATAATATGGCAAAATTTTCTCTTACATTATTCGACAAATTAGTGTAGACTTCTTGTTTTCCTAGCTGGGTTATCAAAAATATCTTTGTATTTTTCAACTCTTTAACTTCGGCTTTTTGAGTCTTAGAGCTCGACCCCCCCCCCCCCCCACCCCAAACAAAAGAGAGGTGTTAGAAAGAAAAATTGTTTTGGTACGCGAACCATCTCAGAAAAATTGTTTTGGTACGCGAACCATCTCAGATTCATTTATGATTTGGAAATGATAGTATTTCAATGGAGTGTAATATAGAGTCTATCTTGAGATAAATATTGTCGGTTGATTTCGCAACTTCGTAATCTATGAATCGTATAAAAGTAATTAATTGGTACTTTAAGGCTTCACATCAGTTAAACTAAATCGAGCTTAGAACTCTACAAATGAAATAGTGAAACTATAATAAGGTGAAAATTTTGAACAATGCTTAGGCCAGATTAATATAAGGTAGATTTTTAATGGGGTCCTGCATGTTTGTTTGATTGTCAAATCAGTCAGAAAATTGAGCCTTCGCATAATGACAAGAAAAGCATTTGATTAGGGAATTTGATTATTGAGGGATCTTTATTTCTTTATTTAAGTTGAAATCCTAATGGTAATCATCATGCTTCTAAATGCACATGCTTAATTATCTCAATTTTCTAGTGCCCCCTTTTACAGCTTTTTCTCTCTGGAATGGATGAATTCACAAAGAAAAGTTCCACATTTTGTTTGTATTGAAGGAGAGCATAGGAATGTCTTTCTTTATTTTTGTTGACATTTTTAAAAATTGGAAAAAAGTTAAAAGTAATTTTCACTACAAAAAATGAATTTACCAACCTGGTGTTTGTATTGTTAGGATATACTATTAATTATACTATATGTGTTATAATATTATATTTTCATCTCATGTAAAGATGATTTATTACATTGATAAAATCTTTATTTGAATAGATCATTGTATTAATATGTATATCCTTTACTTATATAGTAGTTTGACATGACAATGAGAGCAGAGACTATGGGCCAGTTTGGCCATGAAAATTTTTCCCTTTTTTTCGAATTTCTTTTCAGAGTTGAAAATTGTGGTATTTGGCCATGAAAATTTGAAAAATAATTCTGAATTTATTTTCTAAAAGGGAAAACAGGTTTTTGTTGTTTTCACAATTTTTCAACTCCAATTCCAACTTTTATTATTATTACATATAACCTCAATCTTTTAAATTTTTACATAAAACTCACCTTATAACATTACTTTTTCAATATTACGTATATAGCTATTTTAAAGAATAAGATAATTATAATTTCAAACTTAATGCTATCTTAATTAATATATATCTCTTTTTCTCTCTCATCATTATTTTTATCCCTTCTTTAATTTTTTCCCTTATTTTAGACATTATTTTACTGCTAATTTATATTTATACCCATAAATATAGGGAAAAGGCATCGTTTCCACCCCAAACTATACCCGAAAAGTTTAAGTCACATCTAAACTATATAAGTGAGCCATTACACACCTAAACTATATAAAAGTGATATTATTACCTTCCCGCGACACCCATTCTTAGGCGCGTATGTTACACTTGGTGTAAACGCGTCCAACCTATTCAATGACAAACATAAACGGCTAAAAGTACATCATCTTTAATTTGCAATGGATCTATTCTTATTTAAAGCCAATTTGGGGCTCAAAAGGAAACCCTAATTCCCAATTTTGTCTCTTCAAATCGAAATTGAAGAGCATTTGTTTGAAGAATTGGTAACTAAATCTTTCTAATCCTTCCATTTCTTACTATATTGATGATTATTTTGTCTTAATTTTGTTGCCATTTTCATAATTTTTTCTTCCCTCAAGTGTTGTTCAACCTCTCTTAAACCTTGTTTTCTTAATCAAGGTACTTTAATGACTAAGATAAGTTTGAGTAGACTTTGTAAGCAAGAAGAAGATCACGAGTTGGTCGAGGTTCGATGCTAACATGGACATTTGTTGCCTTTGATGACTTCATGGACCTCAAGAAATTCGGGTAGACGATATTGGACTTGTCCTTACTATGGAGTAAGTGAATTTTGCCTTCAAACATTGATTTTGAATAGTGTATAAGAATCTAATTGCTTTCATTTTAGAATGCTAGATCATGCGATTTTTGACTTTGGAAGGATGATTCTATTGATGAACGATCGAAATTTGTTATTCCTAAATTGTTGGGAAGAATTGGGGAGCTTGAGGAAAGAGTTGAATCTTCGGTAAATTGTGCATTTTGTGAACATAAAATAGTTGATGACAAGACTACTAGGACAACCAAATATGTGGAGAGCAAAATAGACATGAACAAAATAGAATTGCAAATGGACAATTTTCAGGATGATTTGAAGATGATGAAGGCAAATGAGAAGAAATGGAAGATCAAGTTGGCTAAGTCCAAGAAAAGGGAAAAACAACTATGGACTACTCTCATTTGTGTATGTATTTTGGGTGTTAATTTTCTATTTCAATTCATGTTCTTGAAAGGAGCTCCAAGAAGGATACCCTAAAACTAAGTTGCTTTGTTTTTGTTATGTTTTAGGGGGTTGAAATTTGTATCAATTATTAGATGTTACCTTTGACAAAACTGTCAGTTTGTGTAATTAAATTGTTGTGTAATGAAATTGTACGGTTGAACTTAACAGTTTTGACTTTGTTTTCAGTGGTTCTTTGTGTTGTAATTTGTATACATCACAACACTAAATGCAATCATAGCTGTTGTACAAGAACAAACACAAATTTCAATATCACAACATAAATTTAACATTAATAAATGCAGCCACAACTGGTGCAAAAGTAAAAACACAAATTTTAGCAACAATGAACTTACAACTGCACAATCATTAACCAAAAATAAGTGTCAATTACATCTTGCAGCCAAATACATTTACAAAAAGATCAGTATTGTTAAACTAATTACAGTTACAAAATACAGTCAAAGTTGCCACTAATAGATTGTTCTTGAAGCAGTCGCAACTGTCAACATCAGTGAATTACCAAAAAATAGTGTTAAATGCAATCCCAACTGCCAACATCAGTAAATTATCAAAAATAGTCTTAAATGCAGTCACGACTGTCAAGCTTTATACAGTGTTAAATGTAATCTACACCAACTTCTCATAGAGATTGAATATTGGAGCTTTCTTGACTTAAGTGTGCAGCCTTGGACCTTGTTTGCATTTGTTTTCTGCCTCTCATTTCTTGTAGTTGCCTGGAGGTCATAGCTTTTTTCCTTTTCATTTTACACCAGTTTTTGATGTATATCCGAGATTTTCAGTCACAAATGCTGAAGACTTGGCAGTTTTGAATCTTTCATTAGACATTCCCAGCTGCTCAAATGAAGAAAGTGTCAACTTTAGTAAATGAAATTATAGTAAATAAAATTTAGATAGTAAATGTAGTAGTAAGCTTACATTAAGAATTGTGCATCTACTTTGTGTGTGAAGTAATTCCATTCCAACCATTCTTGGTCTGTCAGCACACTAAAAATAAAGAAAAAAAGATATTCAGTATAAGGCAAGCATAATTAGGTCACAACACTGTCAAATTAGATAAAATACCTTTTCTGTAGAATTCTTTGATGGTTTACCCCTTTCTCTTTCAGTTGAACCTTTCCCTTTTCCAACAGTAGGTGCTGCACTTGGGACTACACTTGGACCTGCACTTGGGTCTGCACCAGCAGATGAACTTGGGCTAGGATTTGCATTAGTGCCAGCAGTAGGTGCACCTGTTGGACATCTTCTTTTGTTGTGACCCTTGCTATGGCAAGTGCCACATGAAATCTCAATCCCCCTCTTGGACAACTTTCTAGTTTTGTTTTTGGTTTCACCTTCTTCTTTTTTCCTATTCTTTCCAGGACTACCTGACAGCTTCTTAATAGGAGGAGGCATAATAGAGATATTCTATGATTGTGGCCACATTTTCATATTCAAAACTGGTTGAATGAAGAAACTATATGTGTTCATGTAAGTTTCTCTATTGTACCAGTGAGAGATGTAGTTTATTGGTTCCAATTTTTTATGGTGAAGAGCAGCCACTGCATGAGGACATGGTATGCCCTTCAACATCTATGCTCTATAAATATAATATTGTCTAGCAAGATCCACAATATACGTATATCCTCTATCAAACACCTCATACCCTGTATCCGAATTCTATTCTATGTTGTACTTCATAGACCTTGTTGTATTATCATTTAGCACTTTCATAGCCATTGGAGAAATATCACTGATCCAAATTTCACAAAAATCCCTCATCTGTTCCACTCTTTTCATTATTTTTACTCTTATCTCCTCTAACATTGTAATTATAGTCTTATGCCTAGCTCCTAAAATTCATACATTAAAATATTCTGTCATGTTGTTGTCTACAACATCACACTTTGTTTCAAAGCTAAAGTAAACCTTGCTCCATCTCTCTGAATTAAAATACATCAACTTATCTAGTATTTCTTCTCCCCCTAACATCTTCATATAACTAATGTTGTCCCTAAGCTCAGCCTCAAAGTAGATCTTGCACACCTCCAAAAATATTTTTTCTTCTCAATACCTCTACATATAGCATCTTTTAATCAGTTTGCAAGGACATGCCTTGCATACTTCTATGTTCAATATTTGGTAAATATTTTGTTACAACAATTTCTAATCCCTACAACAAAAACAGAAATAGAAATAGTTACAATATAAACATAAACAAAAACAGATACAATATAAACAGAAACAGAAGCAAAAACAACATTTTTTTACCTTTTGCATGTCTGTTATCACTGTCAAATCTGTCCCATCTCCTAGCTGAAGATCTTCTTTTACAATCCTGATAAACCAACTCCAAGTGGTCTTGTTTTCAATCTCAACCACTGCCCATGCCAGTGGCAACATTTGATTGTTACCATCTTTACACACAACAACTAATAACTGTCCTTTTGTCACTCCTTTTAAAAAACATCCATCCAAACCAACGCACTTCCTACAACTAGCTAGGAAGGACTTTTTCATTGCACCAAAACATATGTAGAAACCTTGAAATATTTTTCTACCATCTTCAAATGTTTCATCATGAAGCTTCACTACACATGTACTATCTGAATTTGATCTTAACAACTCATCTCTATAATCTGAAATTCTCTCAAATTCCAAATTATAGTCATCCATCAGTTCTGCAATCACCTTATTTTTTTCTCTCTTACACACTGTTCTCCCAATATGTAAATCCAGTTCCTTCTTAATAAACAGCTGAAACTAAAAAAATTCTAATATTTGGTTGTTCCTTTATCCTTTCATTGAAGTGGATAGCTAAGAACTTGGTATTACAAAGTATATTCCTATTGATAGAATCACACTTATGAACTGGATTGTAGGTTTTTACAACAAAGTTCATAGACATAGAATCAATGCTAGCATAAAGAAGCCATGGACAACCATTTGTACACCTAACCCTTACTCTTGTAGGTTCATTAACACATTTTTCAATTGCAACGCATTCACCAACAACATATTTAGTAACAGCAGCTCTAAATTTATTAACACTTTAAAAAACAAGTCCTAACTCCCACATAACTTTCTGACAGTTTGAATTATATGCAACTCTCTTAACTTTTTTCCTCCTTATAGCTTTATCTCTATGTTCAACCTGTTCAACTTCATCTTCTTCATCTATTACATCATCTGAATCAGTTTCAAAGCTGGCAGCTTCATCAGATGGGTAAAAAGGTTCATCACCAGCTAACTTTCCCTCTAAACAATTTCTATCACCACCTGCAGATTCATCATAGCAATATCTGGTCCCTTTTTTCCAGTTCCTAACTTAATATGTTCAGGAATTACTGGTCTCTCTCCTCATTTTTTCCCTCTTTTCTTTCCTCTTTTCTTCCCTAAAACCTCTAAACTCTTCATCCATATATTCATCCACATTACTCCCAATCTCTATACCTCCATCAATAGGTTCTACATCTGAATCTACAACAGATTCAAAAGGTGCAACAGTAGAATTAGTAGGAGTAACAATAGAACTATTAGGAGCATCAGTTTAACTACCAGGAGCAACAACTATAGGAGAAGAGACATGAGCAGTAGGTTGGTCAGTAGGAGGAGAAAAAGTATGAGCAATAGGTTGGTCAAAAGGAAGGGCATTTTCACTATTTTTAGATGCTCTGTTAACACTTTCAATGTCATTTTCAGTGTCTTTATTAAAAGACACGCCACTTGTCCCCTCCACATGCCATTCTCCATCACTTACAAATTTAAAAAGTGGGGCCACCTCACGTTCACCAATTATGTGAACACAAAATCTTTCTAAACTTGTCCATTACCCAATTTCTTTGAAATGTCAAGTGTGTCCTTGTCTGACCTAATTTCTTTTAATTTAGAACATTTGGGTAGTCTAACATATAGTAAGCATTGTTTGGGAATATACCCTAAATACCTTACATAATCCCTAAATTTAAATAAAGACAACCTATCTACATCAACATCTAAAAATTCAGTAACTTGTCCACCCTCATATCTTTTTCCTTTTTCCCTCTTCACCTTACCCATATTAAGTTCTCCACCATGGTAAAATCTCAAAGTGATCAGTTCAAAACTCATTTTATAAACTTGAAATCATTGACCACAAAAACACAATAAAAATACAAGTCTCATAATACACAAAAATAAAAAAGATACAAGTCTCACAGTACACAAAAATAAAAAAATTATAGTATTTATGCAACAGTTATAAGTATCACAGGTTATTTATCACATATTGAACCTTACAGCTCATATTGTTACAGATTGAAGAACATAAACAAACTATAACAGATTAGTTTTCAAGATAAATTAAAGACAACAAAAATCCCTAATTCAAAAACCCTAATTAAAACCCTAGTCAAATCGAACTATTATAAATGTCAAGGGTTATATTATCACATATTGAGCATCTAAATGAAAATAAAATATTAATTTGAACAAATTAAAGGCGGAAAAACCCTAACTCAAAAAACCGTAGATCTAATTTAGGAACGAAAATAAACCCTAAATCTACTAGATTTAGGAAAAAAAAAAGCTAACCTTTGAACTGAAAATCAGTAGTTCCTACATAAAAGATTGTAACCTTAAGTGTTTATCCTAAATCGTACCACCTCCGTTGAAATCAACCCAATCAACTTCAACTGAAAAGAGACAAAAAATAATT
This sequence comes from Capsicum annuum, assembly GCF_002878395.1. Taxonomy (NCBI): domain Eukaryota; kingdom Viridiplantae; phylum Streptophyta; class Magnoliopsida; order Solanales; family Solanaceae; genus Capsicum; species Capsicum annuum. The sequence continues at coordinate 170,727,304 of NC_061117.1, read as the reverse complement.
TTTACTTGTCAACAATGAAAAATAGAGCAAAATTATTATTTATCTCTTCTATCGGGTTTAAATTTGATAAAAAATTGAAAGAGTGAAGAGATGTGAATCTTCTACCACGTTTTTATCTCATCCGATGACTTTTCATTTGGATGAAGAGGTTTAATCGGGTTAGGGTATAATATGAGGTTGGGTCGGATCGGATGGATTAAAAGAGTAATAGGATCAGGTTAAGCTTTAATAAAAAAGAAAAGTTAAATTAGACACATGGCACCACAAGAGGGCGAGTGGAGTGCACTCCACTCATTAAACTTGGGCATGGGTGTCGCGGGGGGTCATAAACTCTTTTCTACAAATGTACTCTTAACTACCCAAGTCGTGTTTTGAAAGGAGAGAGCATTTTCCAGAAAAAAGTAGTATCATTATCCAACAATTACTATCGAATGAAAAATGTAAACAAATAAAGTTAATTCTTTTTAGAAAAAATATTAATTGATCTTTCATTTTTTGAAAAATACCTTCCTCTAGTCTTTCCTACCAAACACATTATTACGCACCCTTAGTTAGAAAAGAAGATTTATTATGGTTATTGTTGACAAGTACTATATATATATATATATATATATATATATATATATATATATATATATTTTTTTTTTTTTTATTTTTTTTTTTTATTTTTTTTTTCTTCTACTACCTATTACATGGTGATGATACTTTAGCATGATTTTTTTTTTTCCATTTAAATAGTGATCTCTCTCGCAGGACATTTATATTTAGTGGCATTCTTCAATAGCATGTATCTCAATGCATCAAAGCTACTACGTATGGTTCACGGAAAGTAATATATGCATTAATTTTGATGTTGTTCAATCTATATTTTAGTTATATAATTTCCTGAGTACTATTTTTATGCTCTCTTGTTTAAATTTATGTGATATAGTTTAACTGTTTGTGAAGTTTAAGAAATACATGAAGATTTTGCAATGTTTGAAAACCATCTTTAAAATAAATAAATTTTTAAATAGAAGAGTTTATCTTTGTGGATTTCTTGCCAAATAAATGAGATCCGATATAAATAGAGTAGGTATTTGACCATGAAAATAAAAAAAAAAATTGGGAGATTGAGTTGGAGTTGAAGCTGGAGTTGTGTCTGATCATGAATATAAATTAGAGTTATTTTAAAATTTTGTGAAAGAAATGAGAGTGCAGAAATAACTCCAAGTTGTATTTGAAATTCTTATGGCCAAACACCAGTTTAGAAATAAAGTAGAAAAAAAATCTGAAAAAAAATAAAAAAATTCTAATAGAGGGTGAAAATATTGATTAAAGCTGTACTCAGTACATTATTCCAATTCAAATACACTCAATTTATCTAGTATAACAAAACCCAAATATTTAACAAAAATAATATCTACATTACAAATAAATCTTACTACTCGATGCTATTCTTATCCATTCTACTAAACCAGCCATTAATATAAAAGTTTTTATGAGATTAAGGTGTTATTTGGATGAAGTTAAGCAGTTGTGGTGTAAAACTAAGTAAAAAGAGGTCATCTACCCCCATCCCCCGACACTCCACATTCTCTTTCACTGTGAAATCTTATTACTACCAATTACTGAAATTCAGTGTATGAGCTGTAAGCCTGTAACTAATCTCTTTCCAAAATTTGAACATCGACATAATAAGCTTCTTTTTCAACATCCCTCTTTTAACATCTTCCCACCTCTTTACATCATTGTCCTCCTTAAGTAACTAACCGCTTCTTTCTTATTTGTCTCCTTCCTTCTCTAATTTCACAATTTGTCTTCTTAACTCTCTCTATTTCTCTCTCTCTCTCTCACGCACACGCAGACGCAGACGCACGCAAACCAAGAAAAACAAGAAGAAGAAAAATTCATTCTGCTATTCTAAAGTATCAATGTGATCATCCTATCAAGCTTTTGCAATCCATTATAAGTAAGCATTTCACTCTTTACTTCTTCTTCCTTCCTTCATATTTTCTTTTTCGGGGAAATTTATATTCAATGTCTATTTTTGAAAAAATATTTACGCTATGCAGCTCATACTTTGCGCATATCCACATAACTTTTCACTTATTTATTTATAAACATTCATCAGGACACTATATATGATACTTTCTAGATATAATATTGTATATTGAGCTAATATTTTCAAAAGCTACATATTTTTGGAAAATTTCCCTTTTCTTGAGCTTTAATTTTATTGACAATCAGAGAGAAAAACGCTTTTGAAGGAGTAAGGAAAATGGATGGTGAAGATAGACCGAGGACGATGTGGAGAAGCTTGAAGCAACGGCTAGGATTCAGCGGACTACCATGTTGTGGGTCCACTTGGAATCTAAGAGTATCAGACGTGCCGACGAGAGAAGAAGAAGAGGCCCAACAAATACAGGCCCAGGAAGAAGAGCCCATGATTATGGCCCATCAAGGAACCATGAACCTCGCTTCAGCATTGGCAGCGGAGCGTCGATTTCAGAGCGTGAATGCCACGGCGCAATTGAAGACGTTGATGAGATTGTTCGAGGAAACGGACGGTAGAGATGAGAAGAAGAATCTGAAATGGTATATCAAAGAAGAATCAAGAGGTGGAATTGATGACATGTGCTGCGTATGCATGGAAAGGAATAAGGGCGCCGCCTTTATCCCCTGTGGACATACCTATTGTAGAGTTTGTTCTACAGAGCTGTTCATGAATAGAGGATTGTGCCCTCTTTGTAATTGTTCCATTACTCAAATTCTCAATATTTTCTAAGATACCATTTTTGTGAAAAAAAAAACTTTAGGAATCATTTTTTAATATTCTGAGTTTGATTTTTTTTTTTCTTGGTTGACCTGAAAAACGGAGTTATATGTCTACTGTTTTGAGTTTTTTTTTTGGGGGGTTGGGGGACATTAGTTACTATTTTTTGTAGTGTAATTTATGTATTTCATACTTGAAAAAGGGTGAAACGGGGTAATGAAAAGAATTTAAAAGCAAGTAGAATAAAGTGCTTCTTGCTTCTAGTAATTGATTTGGCTTTCAATCATTGTGATTTTGTCATATACTATTTTATTTAACCCGGAAATCTCGCAAGAGAGCACAGTTTATTTTATTTTTCCGTTAAGTATTGCATAAGACTAATTGAGATGAGAATCTATGAGAAACTGTCTCCCTGCCTTACCTCCTGAGATAGGAGTAAGGTATGTGTATACCTACGTTCTGGACGTTATTTTTTGTGGGCTTACAGTGAGCATGTTATTCTTGGTGCTTAAGGCTTGGATCTTGTGCCATTTTTTGCTTATGAGTATGGCAAAAAAGGAGAAGAAATGAATTTCATGTCTCATAATTATTTATCCAGCTGAAAGAAAACAACAATTTAACATAGAATGTATTTCCAAGTATGGCATCCAATTGAAGAAAGTTCACACGGTTATGATGTTTAGACTGCCCAAAATCACCAATTTAGTGCATTGGAAAATTAGCAAAGTGGTTTTTGGTACTTTAACTAGTCTTGACCACCTAAACAAGAAAGAAATTCTGCAGAACTTATGTGGACAATTGAGTTAAAAGTGACCGAGTTTCAAATTGAGGTGTAAGTGACTCAAGTTTTAATAATTGAGTGTATGCGATAATTACTTTATTATGGATTTAAAAAGTTGGAAAAAATTGAGAATAGCCCATAAGTTTTTAATTTTACACTTTGATCCAAATGTTAACCTAATATATCAGAAAACGGAGAAAAAAAATGTACGTTTCTCTCTCTTCTCATCCATTGTTGTTTTCTCTCTCTTCGCGATTTTTGTTGTTCATTGTTGTTACTGCTTTATTCATCATCTCCTGCTTCATTATCATCATCTTCTTCATCATTATCATCATCATTTTCTTCTTGTTGACCATTGTTGTAGTTGTTACCGCTACTGCTGCTACTTGACTAATTTTTTTATGTCAAATTTTGTTTGATACATCACTTTGGCATTACTTCATAGGTGACTTCGGTAAGTAAAATTATGATTTTTAGTTGAATTTGTCTTCTGGGTGCACTGCTACTGTGCTGTTTTTTCAATAATGGATAGAACTCGAACACGAATCCAACATAAGAGCCATCTGTTTCAACAGATCATTCATCTGTTGCAACGGAAGACTTATATATTGAATTCATATTTATGGTTCTATAGTGTCGTAACATGAATCAAACAGATTGGTCATCTATTGCAACATACGAGTTATCTGTTGCAATAGAGGAGTCATCTGTTGAACTAGATTAGTCACCTATTAGAACAGAACCTGAACTAGATTCCAACGGACCGGTTATCTGTAGCAACAGGTAACTCATATGGTGCAACAGGTTAGTTATCTGTTGCAACATGTCACTCATATGTTGGCATTAACTTCAAAGGTTCTTTAGTATCGTAACATCTATCTCAACAGACGCTTCATCTGTTGCAACAGATGGATGATTTGTTGCAATATATGATTCACCTATTACAACAAATGACTCATCTGTTGGAATCAACTTCAGGTTCTATAGTACCGTAACATGAATCTCAACATGTTAGTCATCCGTTGCAACAGATCAATGACCTATTGCAACATACTTTGCACCTGTTGGAACAAATTACTCATCTATTGAGGTTTTTGTTACGGCACTATAAAATCACTATTAATTTTATTATGATGTCATTATTAACTTTTTTAACAAATGACTTTATTTAGGTACCACTAATGGAGGGATTAATAACAATAGGGGTGGATTGTCATGGTGAATGGACTGAGAAGACCAATCAATATGTATGATGTTGGAAGAAGGGTGAAATGCTAAAGATGATAGCTATGACAGTCCAACGTGATGTTTAATATGATGATTTTGTGAACTTAATCATCAGCTATTGTGGACTGAATTGTCAATCGGAAGAACTCGTCATCAGCTACATGCACAGCTCCTTTAAAAATTAGAGGGTACTACATTTTAAGATAATCGATCAGGTTTGGTTGCGTGCTTATTTAGTGATTCAGCTAGGACGGTGTTAAGGTTGTACGTGGTTGAAAAACTGAGAGAGAATGAGAACCAAAATGTAGAAGAAGCACAACAATAAGACATCTTTGATGATAAGTTGGATGATCTCAACATGAATATTCCAGATGATGATCAAACACATACGCCCGTTATTGCGAGTAATACATTGCGCAGTTCTTCTCAATCAACACAGTCGGGAAATCGTCAAGATGACAAAACTGGCCTTTACAAGGAAATGTCATTCAAGGATAAGATAGAACTATCTACTTCTTTGTTTATTGCTTGCTTGCAAAAAATTTCAGACTAAAGAAGGTGATTAATTCTAGCAAAGTCTTTTTCTTTAGATGTGCTAATCCAAATTGCAAGTGGTGGTTGAGAGTTGTGAAATATTTAAGTTCTGACATATTCGCCATTAATGTTTATGAAAAGTATCACACTTTTGGTTCGGAGCACATTACGAGCTAAAATCCTCATGCCACGGCAAAGGTCCTCAGTCAATATTTCCAAAATAGATTTCCCAATGACAAAAACCCTTCTACAAGTGCTATGTCCAATCAACTCCTTACAGAATTGGGTGTTATAGTTAGTTATTGAAAGATATATACAACCACAAGGATTTCAAAAGACTTGGTTAGGGGGACCGACAAGCACGGGTATGCAGTCCTCGATGCCTACCGTTACATGTTTGACTACACAAATCTCAGAAGTAAGACGGCTTTGCATGTTGATGAAAACGAAATGTTCAAGTACTTTTTTGTATCCTGTGGTGCTTGAATTCTTAGTTTTCAACATTTGAGAAAAGTCATAGCTATCGACAAAACTTTCTTGAGGAGAAAGTATAATGGAGTTTTGCTAGCGGAGATGGCAAAGGATGCGGAGAGTCACCTCTTTTCTATCGCTTTTTGTGTAGCGGACAAGGAGTATGATACCTTGTACGAATTTTTTGTGAACAAATGCGAAGCTGCATCGAAGATACCGAAAAGTTGTGTTTTATTTCGGATAGGCATCCAAGTATCCTAAATATGGGTTCAATTTTCTACACTTCAGTTTACTTTGGTTGTTGCATAAAGCATCTTAGAGATAATATTTGAAACAACTTTCACAACGAAAGGGCCGTGATCCTTTTTTATAGAGCAACTAAAGCATATAATATAGACGAGTTTTTTGACCATTTCAATTAAATAATGGATATACATCCCAAGACATTAGAACAATTCATACGTGTGGTTTCGACAAATGGAGCCGGGCATTTTATCCAGAAAATAGGTATATTCTTATGAGTTTAATATCTTGTTTGAGTTACAAGTTTAATATGATGTCATACTAAGTGATTCTTTTGTATAAGTATAATATTATGACGTCAAACATAGTTGAATCAGTGAATTTATTATTTGGAGTTGAAAGAGAATTTTCCATCGTGGTATTATTTGATGAAATAAATAAGATGTATGACAAATTATTTCACGAAAGACGTATGCAGTTCGCGAACGCAGGAACAAGATTTGTTCTAGAAGTGGAAAAATATATATAAACGAACGTCAGCTTGGGGAATAGGTTATTTACTCATCAAATAGCAGTTTACAAGTTCAGTATCGAAGTTATGGTGATGTTGCCATGGTCAATCTTCAAATAAGATCTTGTACTTGCATAGTTTTTGACTTGGACAAAATACCCTATCCACATGCTATAGTAGCAGTTTGAGCCCAATACTATGCACAATATGACACTAAAATTTATGAGTGATCCTCTCCATATTATTCGGTGGAAAGATATATAATCGAATATAATGAGAATATTAATCCGGTGCCTTCCAAAGAATCTTGGGTTTTTCCTGTAGAGTTTTTTGGGATATTAATACCTCCTCCATATATTGATCCAAGCACTATCAAACTGGGAAGAATACGATATAATAGGAGGCATGGAGTCGGAGAATAATTTTCATCAAGAAAAAATAAGTGCTCCGTATGTAAGAAAGCTGGCCACAAAAGAACTACATGCCCGGATTGTAATCCACCATGATCGTTGTAATAACAAACTTGTGCTGTTGTTTATTATGTACTTTGATATTTTTAACTCATTGTTGTGAACGCAAATGTTATTATTTATTATATAAAATATATTTTTATTAACTTGTGCATTAATAAAAAGAGGTAAACAGGAACTAAATACAAATAAACCACAAAATTGTTTTAAGAAGATTTTTCATCTGTTGCAACAGATGGATATTTGCAGGAAGAACACAATAAAGTTCATCAAACTGAATTGTGTTTCTCCAGCAGATGACCAATTTGTTGCAACAGATGGGTAATCTATTGGAACAATAAAATACAATTCCTTCCACAAACCCAACATATGACCAATCTGTTTCAACAGGTGGTCCATCTATTGAAAGAATTTAAAACTCTTGCTATTGCTATTGTATTTAAAATTATTCCTTATGTTCAATCATCGATATGTTTGTTGGGAAGAATAAATAGACAGAATGAAAATTAAATAAGAATTATAAAGTCAAAATAGACCAAACATAAATTTTTCATTAAACAAAAGCAAAATACATTAGGTAGGTAGATCGAATATAAATAAATATTAAAATAAATAAGCTAAAAGAAAAAAATATAACATAATTAGTATTATTATTATTATTGTTATTATTATTATTATTATTATTATTATTATTATTATTATTATTATTATTTCTATTGCCAGTCGTCCAATTATCAACCGGCAGTAGCAGGGCCCTCCTTAGCCTGGGAATCTCTCAGAGCATTCTTTCTCTCACGGTACCCAACTCCTACTGTAGGTCATTAAACTGCCTCTGAATTTCCCGCATGGTGTCGCACAGAATATCAATGTCCCAAACAGAATCAGCCATATCTAGAACATGCATGAGTTGATAAAAAACATAAACACAAAAGTAAAGAAAAGAGTCTGAATGTAATACAACATATACTAGCAACTGGTAGATTTACCAAAAAAAAAAAGCTTACCTCAATGAGAAAGGAATATGCTCTTTGAAGAGAAGTGGTTGAAAATATAATACGCAAGAAGAAATGTAAGAAATAAATAAAGTGGAGCAGAATCAACAAGTATGGATGAACCTATTTATAGAGGATTGGATCTGAATGTGGTAGGCAAAAAGTCAGAACTCTTCATCTCCTTCATTAAATCTAACTGGTGATGTTTTGATTATTATGAAAAGTCATAACTGATGACTTTTTTATTATTGTGAAAAGTTATGATTTTTAAGCTTTTTAATAATATAACCATTTTTATTGAATTGTTGCAACTCTTGAAAAGTCATGACTTTTAAGCTTTTCAATAATATAACCATTTTTATTGAATTATTGCAACTCTCGCATCCATCTGTTGCAGTATCTGGTCCATCTGTCGCAACATATTAACCATCTGTTGCAACATATGATCCATCTGTCGCAACAGATTAACTATCTGTTGTAATATATGATCCATCTGTCATAACAGATTAACCATATGTTGCAATATATAGTCCATCCATTGTAGCAAATGCTCAATCCCTACCTCCAACCGTTGAGATATTGCGAATAAAGAATAGACAGAATAAAAATTAAATAAGAATTAAAAAGTCAAAGTCGACTAAACATAGATTTTTGAATCTATTACATATAAAAATATAATAAAAAAATAAAACATACACTAGGTTTCTTCCTTAGGTAGATCCGATATAATAAAATAAGATACATATGCAAAAAGAAAAAACATAATCTTATTATTATTAGTGTCAACTAGCGAATCGTCATCCGACAACATCAGGGCCCTCCTTGACCTTTTTCTCATGGAGTCCAACTCCCACCAGAGTTCATGAATTTGCCTTTCAAGTTCTCGCAAGGATTCGCGCAGAATCACCTTGCCCCAATCCGAATAAGTCATATCTAGTAGTGGAGTAGACTAAATGAGTAAGGAGAGACCTATTTATAGAGGATTAAATTTGAATGAGTTAGTCAAAATGCCACGACTGTTCACCTTTTTTTAAAAAATTACATTCCTTTATTAAATAAAACTGGTGACTTCGATTATGTAAATTAAAAAAATGGATTTAAATACAATATTTTATCTTTATTTTATTTCAAAAAGAAAATTACTTTAAAATATATCCAACAAATGGGTAATTTATTGCAAAATATATTCTATCTTTTTGATAGTTTACAACATATTGGCAATCTGTTGCAACAGATGTATATATTTGTTTGATTATTTCCAACAGATAAGTCATCTATTATAATAGATGTCTATAATTATTTGATAATTTTAATCGATATGTCATCTGTTGCAACAGGTTAGTCATATGTTTATTCAAATTAAGCCATAGATGGGGATAGAAAGAATAAGGTGCATGCAGATGGATGGATCCACTTTCATATGTGGGAATTATGTATTACTGATAAGGTCATTGTGACAAAACACATAAAGTACAATAATTTTGTGAATGCAGTTTTTAATTGATTAGGCATTGATCATTCAAACAAGATCCTGCATTGTACAGTTAAGTTTTATAGGCTCGAATTGATAAAGCCGAGGGACCATAAAGATGGTGCCAATACCCTGTTATAATTTAATGACGGTTGTTGCTCTTGTTTATATGTGCCATGTTTTGATAAGGGATTAATATTTGGTGGCATTGTAGAGATCCAATAGTGATTGGACTGACTTTAAGGATGCAATAGACTTTGAGAAGGCTTTCGAAGCCTCCCACTACAGCAAAAAAGAATGGAAAACAAATAGAAATTCCTCTGACCCAAATTTATATGGATGGGTTGTTCGAGAATATGATTATACACTATAAGGAGCCGTAGGATAATATCTGCGAGGTAAATTAGAGTTAATTAAAGACTACATCACCTGATACCTCATTGAAGAGGAAACATAGGGTAGTAAGCAAGGAACTTTTAGAGAACTTGGCCGATGAAATTGACTTAAAATATGAGAAATCTGAATCAAGTGCAAATATGAAAGTGTATTCAAAAATAAAAATTCGTCAATCGTCTCTCTCAAAGAAAAATAGTAAAGTGGACTGTAGCTGGACACTTTCTTATAAAACTGCCACTAGTTAGCGTGGTTGAAATGATCACCTCCAAAGAAAATAATAGAATACCAAGGAAATAACTTTGAGGGCATTGAGGACTGAAATGATGTACAGTAAAGAATGAAACTTGCACCAAGAACTTTTGAAGTTAAAATAGGAATCAAGCCAAGGCGACAATATTTAAATTTTAACTTGCATCCCATGCCTTCTGTTTTTGGTTCTGATCAGGTCAATAATAGTGGAAACAAAAAGGCATAAAGTTGGGAAGAAATACCAAGCCTTTTTATTTTCACTGCGACTGATGTGACCAGAACCACAAACTGAAGGCCTAGGATGTAAGTGTAACTTCTAAAATTACCTCCTTGGTTTGATTCCTTATTTCAACTCCAGAAGTTCTTGGTGCAAATTTTATTCTTTACTATACATCATTTCAACCCTCGGTGCCACAAAACTGGTTCCTTGGTATTCTGTTATTTTCTCTAGAGTTGATCATTCTGACCACACTAACTAGTAGTAGATATCTAACCAAGTGGCCAACTGCAGTCCACTTTACCATTTTTTTCTTTGAGAGATATGAATGATAATTTTCAGTTTTGGATACATTTCATATTCTCACCTCATTTAGATTTTTCATATTTTAAGTCAATTTCATCGTCCAGATTTGCTATACGTTCCTTGGTACCCTGTGTTTCTTCTTTAATAGGGTCTGGGATGATATAATCTTCATTAGCTTCGCTTTCCCTCATATGTATTATCCTACCATACCTTCTATTGTATAATATTCACCCCGAGCAACCCAACCATATAAATTTGGGCTAGGATAATAACTATATTAATTTTATGTAGTACTCCGATCGTTCCTTAAGTCTAAATTCATCTTTTGAGTATATGGAAGTGACTTCCAAAGTAAATGATGATTGAACCGTATAGAATTTCCCTAATTTTAACTTCTTGTCCTATAGAGCATTGAAAAAACTTTTCATCGATTCCAAATTTGTCCAAATTCGACACTCGGGTGAAGAGTTAGAGTTATTTTAGTGAGACTGTGCGCCACCTAGCACTTTAGCGCGTCGCGGAGCCAGCCAAAATGGCAATTGTCATTTTCCTATGAGCCTCCGCGATATTGACAAGTCGTGCCAAGTCTCAATATTAGGATTGTCAAATTCCAATGCACCAACGTGATTTCACCGCGTCGCGGTGCCCTTCCAAGTTACAACCAAGGTGACAACGCGATTTCACCGCATCGCACCACTAAGCAGTTTCCTAATTGTCCAAATCCAGTGAAGGACCGTGATCTTGGCGCGTCGCGCTAGGGCCAAAAATTGGGCTCCAGTTCTAGAATTTTCTTAAGGGTATGTTGGTGTTTTCCAGCCGTTCTTACCCTCTCTATATATATCCAAGTAGAGAAGAGAAATTCATTTCTCTCCAATTTCTTTCCAAGAACATTCAAGAAGCTAGGGTTTTCTCTCAATCCAAAAATCCAATCTTCTCCAAGAAAATTCAAGAACCTTCCATAAATACCTTCAAGTAGTTTAAAATTTAAGATATCTAAGTCAAGGTATCAAGAGATTTAGCTCAAAAGTGCGAGAAAGAAGTTCCAATCAAGTTTCTTTATCTCAAAAATCATAATCAAGGTATGTGGGGTTTAAACAAGGACACTACTTTCGTTCTTGTGCCCAAAGATTTAATTTCTACTATTGAATTTCATGATTTTGCAAAGTGGGTTTATACCCAAATTACTTTATCAATGATTTATGAGAATTGAGCTATTCAAGATTGATATATATGACTATTTTATTGTTTTATTTCTTAAATTGAGAATTTATGCAGTGAGTTGTATATTCTTATCACGAGATGATGATTTCTAAGTGATTTAAGATAAGTGTCATGATTTATGCTTTTCCATGAGAAGTTTGATTATTGAATATATATTGATATTGAGCTTGAGAGTCAAGAATGAGCCCTATGATATTTTCTTGAAGCTTTTGATACTTGATATGATTTGATAAGCAAGTGTACTTGATGTTGAGAAAGACTGTTTGAGTTTGAGTCGAGTTAGGAATCCACAAGTTGTATATGATTTACAGATGAGATATATTTATGATTTGGTCTTCATGATAAACCCTTGAGTTGATTAAGGTAGATTTTCTAATGCGTTCTAAGCTGAGTCTGGGAGGAGTATTTAGCACCGAGTGGGAAGTATGGGTCTAGCGCATCCTACATCCCCAGAACTACGTTCCATCGTAGGATTGATATTTGAGGGCCAAAGTGCTGAGTTTGTGATCACAGAGATGAGTTTGAGGTTATACTCCCTGGCAAGAGTATAACGCTCCTGCCAATGTGGGGTTCCTTCCTTAGGAGCGCAAAACGTTGGAATCCATGCGGCTCATATAGTTTATGTCGATTATAAGAAACTTTCAAGTCCATAGTAGTCTAAGTTTCTTGAGTTACCGAGTCACTCTAAGTTATGAGTCAAAGAGTTTGAGTCGAGTTTAATGATTTATGTGATTTATAAAGCATGTGTTACTATTGATGATTTATGAGAAACTATATTACAGTTTAATTCAAGCGAAGAGAGTCATTATTGTCAGCATGCATGATTTTATTTTACACTTATGATATTATTTAAAAATGTTGCATAAACCCCCACAAACTCAGTGTATTCCCAAAGTACTGACCTATATATATATGTCTATGTGCTACATTGTCTCATAATGTAGGTACAAGTGGTAGCGCGCATACCATATTCAGTTAGTTTGCAGCTTCCAGTCAGCAGGTGATGAGTCCTTTTGATTCAAGGGCTTGAGTTAGTTATACAGTTTGTGAAGTATTGTATTTTCTTATTTTAGTCGTATTGAGCTTGGATAGTTGGGAGTCATGACCCGGCTATCTAAAGTCAGTACTAGTAGAGGCTTCATAGAAAGTCAGTAGAAGTTGATGTATTCAATTTTAGTTTCATTTTGTAAAGGTAGAGTTGTAATCTTGTAAAGTTCATAATTGTATTGATTAAGTTTAGAGAAGTGCTATGTTTTTGCTGATTTTGTATAAATTTAAGAGTTCTATTCATTCATTTATGAGTTAGGCCAGCAGGAGGTTAGCTTGGGGTCACTTGTGCCCCTAAGCACCGTGTGACATCTTGGGACCCAATTTCGGGGAGTTACAAACTTCGTATCAAAGCATAGAGTTTAAGTGTCCTAGGGTGTCTATGAAGCCTTGTCTAGTAGAGTCTTGCAGAATGGTACGAAGACGTCTGTACTTTTCTTTGAGAGGCTACAAGGCATTTAGGAAAGGTCTCCATTCTTTCAAGTCTTACATCGTGCTATAGAAAGGTTCTTTGAGAAACTTATACGGATTTTCATCATACTCTATTCAGGTATCCCCACCTTATTTTCAAGGTATTAGAGATAGTCAAGCTCAACTCTTTACAGATAGTACTTTCTTAAACAGTTTCACAGATAGTTATGAAGTTTTAAATGAGCTAGAAAGTATCCTATTAGTGCCTTATCATGCTTTTCTTATAAGTCATGCAAGCCCAAGTCAGTTGCGCTTCTATATTTCTTCTTAGAATCCATAATGATAATCTGTACTTCTTTATTTATTTACTGTTCTTGAGGTAACATGATCAACAAGTTCCAATTTTTTCCCTCTGATAATGCTTTCAGAATTACTAGTGAGAAGTTTCAAAAGTTTCACAAAGCGGCTTGAGTGGAGACTTCCAATGTGTTATAAGTTCCCCTAAGCTTAATATTATGTCCTCACTCTTATGAGTCATTCAGTTAAGACAGAGTGAGATGTGTATTCTTAAATCATCGAATATTGTATGTCAAGTTTCTACCTCTAGTAATCTTTTCATCATTATGTTATTGAAACTGAAAGACTAGTAAGCCAGGTGAGGCCTATTTTGATTTACTAACAACTCGTTGTTCATCTTGTTTCCTCGTGTTGGTTGGAACTGAGTTTAGAGGTGTAGCGGCAAGAAGGATGGTAAGTATGATTTATTAAAAGTATGTATAGCCGAGCCTTTTTGCAGGTGATCGAGTTAGTGATGAAATGATATGTCCTTGTGCGTCAGCTCATGGAAGAAAGAGAAGGAGTTACTAATTAAGGTAAATAATAGTTTGCTTGAAGTATGAAGAGGATTGTTTATGGTGTGTGTTGAACCATACAAATATAGATTATGGATGAAGATACTTAGTGGATGAGTGTTGTCAACTTAGGTTCTCCTGAGATAGCAAGAGAAATTTAAGTTGAGGCTTAGTGAGCTATGAACTATGTTAAACTGTGTATGAAGGATAGATAGTAATGATGGGTAGAAGAAGGACGTGTTGATGGATTGTAAATGAGATAGTCCATATGATTATGACCAATTATTGTTGTTATGAGGTTTAAGTAGGCTAGTGTTTATTGATGTTTTGTTTTATAGTTTCTAAGTAAAAATTTTGTGTGTGAGGTGGATTTTTAAGTTATGTTGAGTGCTAGGCATTAAGCTTGAATGATTGGTGGTTACGAAGGTGGATGTGATGATTTCTTTGTTAATAGCACCAGTTATAGGGAAGCGACCTAATATGCTTAAACAGTGTATGCAAGAGCTTAAGTTTGGTTGATTTATAGTCAAGTTTGAGATTGTATCTATGATAAGGAAGTTTGCCCAAGGTGCTATGGGGATGCATTATTTTTGAGGATCATTGCATGTGGTGTAGATAGTGACATCGTGGAGCTACTAGGTAGAGAAAAGACTAGTCAGGTAATGAATGATATTCTTGGTGGCTAAGTTAAGGAGTTTAGATTGAAAATTTTGAGCCTTTTTATGTGATTTTGATTCTCATTTTTTAGAAATATAAGTTTACAAGTGTGATATTAGTAGGCTATGACAGTAGTAGTATGGTCCGTCAAAGGTTTGGAAGTATTCAAGTTGAGGGTTAGAATCTAAGATTTGAAATTCTGAAGTTGAGTTAATAGAAATAAGGGTCGAAACATTAGATGGTGTATACTCTGACTATGGGGATGCTCATGCAAATTCGAAGTTAGTGAAACTACTGGAGGTATGGAGGGATAAGATGTAACTTAGACGGTGGTGTAAGGAAGTGGTTTGTGTATTGATTATATCCCGAACTCTAGAGTAAAATGATTTCTATTTAGACTAGCGTGTATATAGTGGTTTACCTACCCAGAGTGATGGCTTAAGTCTAAGGGGGAGATGATAGGACGAGTAACCAAGTTAAGCTTTCAGATTTTAGGAGATGTACCAGGAAGTTATAAGGTAGCGGTGAGAAAGAATGATGCTCGACCTATTCTTATTTCGGTATTTTTCAGTTATCCCAATAATTACTCATGCTTTACGTTTCAGTTCCATGATCATAACTCTTGCATATCATAAAGAATCATGCCCTCTCTTAGTTCCCAAAATGTGGAGCTTCAGATCTTTTAGCTGTTGGAATTACATTCCGTAAGTTGCGAGTTCCAAATTTAGTTCATGCGGCTCATGACTCATGTACTCAAGCCTTGTGGTATGTTCAGGTCAAGTACTCAAGTAATGCTTCTAATGATCAACAAAAAAATTCAGATTTATATCGTGCATGTCCTCGGGCCGTATCTCTTTGATAAGTTTATAATGTTAAATCCTCTATTCCTCAAGCCTCAGTTGAGTGTCAAGTTATTCATAGTAGCTATTTAATTGTCAAATCCTCATGCTTTCATCTTTTAGTTATCTTTCCTTAATCAAGATAGTGGTGGTTAATAGTTGTCTAGACGGGAGAGAGAAGATATGTCTTTATCAACGATAGAAGGTGGTATGCTTACTTTGGCTAGGCGCAATGTGAAGTGAGATTGAGGCTAAGTTTTTGATATATGTCATGGTTAGTCAAAGTTTAATGTGTTATGATTGGGGAGATTGTTATATGTTAGTTTTGTGTAATTCCATGAGTCTGAAGGACTATTGAAATGAATCGTTTGTGTAGGACTTAATTAGTTAGGAATATGTCGGGTGTGTTTGCTTAAGGTGATTGCATGGGAGTTGTACTTGATATGAGGTGTGTAGGCTATGAAGAAGAGGATTTATAAGTGTTTGATTAGGAATGCATATGTGGTTATGAAGATGGGCTCGAAGGTCGTGTTTGTGTACGTGCGGATGAATGCATTGGACGTTAGTAAATGGCTAATACTAGGTGGATTGGAGTTGTCGAAGTGGTAATGAGAATTACTCTTAAAGTGAGAAGTTGTAAAAAAATGTAGATGTGTGGAAGTCCATAATCCAGAATGGTGTTATGTGGCGAATCTTATGGTTCTATATTAGGCATGAAGACGGTGAGAGGGTTTAGTTCGAGGAGATATGAGTAGATGGAAGTATCAGTGCCATGTGAGGATTATAAGTCGTATCGATCAAGTATAGTAACAGAAGGGTATAGTATAGTCGAGAGAGTGTTTGAGAAGTGTGGTTAAGTTTGAGAGTAAGGAGTTGCATTGCTTGAGGCCTAGTACTTCTATCCCGACTTATGATTTATAGGTTTATGTTCCAAGCTATGGGATTATAGCAATTCTATGATCTCTGATTCAGATGTCTTGTTTAGATCTTGCCTAAAGTTCCTTGCTCCTTCATACCGTTAGAATTCCTTGGAAGGGTGATGAAGAAATCCTCCACTTAAGTATGAGTATCTAGTACGATTCAATTTGCATAGTCAGAGCCCAGTTTTAAAATTTGGCAGATAGGTTTCTATGGTTTTCTATTTTTTGAACTAGTCTGGTCTTACTACTTGAAGTTTCATAAATATGGTCAATCTGGTAAGTAGTTGCTCGCACCCAAGATCTGTGAATTTAGTTCAAGTAGATGTATCAGGCATCAGCTTCAGATTCGAATATCTAATTATGATTCAATCTGTAAGCATTCATTGAACGATCCTTATTTTCCAAGTATTCTAGCCCAGACAATGTAATACCCATTGTATAATCTTAGCCTTGTTTCTCATGACTTATGCCTACATAAATTATCACTTCGCAGTCTATGAGTACGATAGCACCCTGATCATATCAGGGGAATCCTAAACTCTCAGTATGATCCCGCTCTTTATTATTAGCAGAAGGCAAATCAGCTCAGACTCAGTCAAGAATTACAACTGTCCTCTATTCTATTCTTTTCCAGTCTCGGATCCAGCGGTATAGCTATTCTCATCATGAGTTTATACATTCAACGAATTACTCTAAAGTTTAGAAAGATATAGATTCAGATTAACAAGTTGTTTCAGCTGTGTGTCTTTAGTTTTCTCTGTATTCTTGGCCAAACTAACAACATTCGAGGACGAATTTTTCCAAGGGGGAGATATTGTAATACCCCGATCGTTCCTTAAGTCTAAATCTATCTTTTGAGTATATGAAAATTACTTCCAAAGTGAATGATGATTGAACCGTGTAGAATTTCCTTAATTTTAACTTTTTGTCCTGTAGAGCATTGAATAAGCTTTCCATCGATGCCAAATTCACCCAAATCCGACACTCGGGTGAAGAGTTAGAGTCATTTTAGTTAGACAGTGTGCCACCCAGCACTTTAGCGCATCGTGGAGCCAGCCAAAATGGCAATTGTTATTTCTCAGTGAGCCTCCACGATATTAACGCATCGCGTCAAGTCTCAATATTAGGATTGTCAAATTCCAAAGAACCAACGTGATTCCACCACATCGCGGTGCCCTTCCAGGTCATAACCAAGGTGACAATGCGATTTCACCGCGTCGCTCCACTGAGCATTTTCCCAATTGTCCAAATCCAGTGAAGGACCGCGATACTGGCACATCACGCTAGGGCCAAAAATTGGGCTCCATTTCTAGAATTTGCTCAAGGGTATGTTGGTCTTTTTCTCCTGTTCTTACCCTCTCTCTCTATATATATCCAAGTAGAGAAGAGAAATTCATTTCTCTCCAATTTCTTTCCAAGAACATTCAAGAAGTTAGGGTTTTCTCTCAACCCAAAAATCCAATCTTCTCCAAGAAAATTAAGAACCTTCCATAAATACCTTCAAGTGGTTCAAGATTTAAGATATCTAAGTCAAGGCATCAAGAAATTTATCTCAAAAGTGTGAGAAAGAAGTTCCAATCAAGTTTCTTCATCTCAAAAATCATAATCAAGGTATGTGGGGTTTGAACAAGGATACTTCTTTCGTTCTTGTGCCCAAAGATTTAGTTTTTACTATTGAATTTCATGATTTTGCAAAGTAGGTTTACACGCAAACTACTTTATCAATGATTTATGAGAATTGAGTTATTAAAGATTGATATATATTACTATTTCATTGTTTTATATCTTAAATTGAGAATTTTTACCTTGAGTTGTATAATGTTATCATGAGATGGTGATTTCTAAGTGATTTAAGATAAGCGTCATGATTTATGCTTTTCCATGAGAAGTTTGATTATTGAATATATATTGATATTGAGCTTGAGAGTCAAGAATGAGTCCTATGATATTTTCTTGAAGATTTTGATACTTGATATGATTTGATAAGCAAGTGTACTTGATGTTGAGAAAGTCGAGTTAGGAATCCACAAGTTGTATATAATTTACAGATGAGATATATTTATGATTTGGTCTTCATGATAAACCCTTGAGTTGATTAAGGTGAATTTTCTAATGCGTTCTGAGCTGAGTCTGGGAGGAGTATTTAGCACCGAGTGGGAAGTGTGGATTCAGTGCATCCTACATCTACAGAACTACGTTCCACCGTAGGATTGAGATTTGAGGGCCAAAGTGCCAAGTTTGAGATCACAGAGATGAGTTTGAGGTTATACTCCCTGGCAAGAGTATAACGCTCCCGTCAATGTGGGGTTCCTTCCTTAGGAGGGCAAAACGTTGGACTTTATACGGCTCACATGGTTTATGTCGGTTATAAGAAACTGCCAAGTCCATAATAGTCTATGTTTCTTGAGTTACCGAGTCACTCTAAGTCATGAGTCAAAGATTTTGAGTTGAGTCCAATGATTTATGAGATTTATGAAGCATGTGTTACTGTTGATGATTTATGAGAAAATATATTACAGTTTAATTCAAGCGAAGAGAGTCATTATTATCAGCATGTATGATTTTATTTTAAACTTATGATATTATTTAAAAATGTTAAATACACCCCTATATACTCAGTACATTCCCAAAGTACTGACCCATATATATGCCTATGTGCTACATTGTCTCATAATGTAGGTACAAGTGGTAGCGCACATACCATATTCAGTTAGTTTGTAGTTTTCAGTCAGTAGGTGATGGGTCCTTTTGATTCAAGGGCTTGAGTTAGTTATACAGTTTGTGAAGTATTGTATTTTCTTATTTTAGTCGTATTGAGCTTGGATAGTTGGGAGTTATGACCAAGATATCTAAAGTCAGTACCAGTAGAGACTTCATAGACAGTTATTAGAAGTTGATGTATTCAGTTTTAGTTTCATTTTGTAAAGGTAGAGTTGTAATCTTGTAAAGTTCATAATTGTATTGATCAAGTTCAGAGAAGTGTTATGTTTTCATTGATTTTATATAGATTTAAGCATTCTATTCAGTCGCTTATGAGTTAGGCCAACAGGAGGTTAGCTTGGGGTCAGTTGTTCCCTTAATCACCGTGTGACGTCTCGGGACCCAATTTCGGGGCGTTACATTTTTGTTCTTGGTTGCAGCAGTGTGACGCTTTGAAGGACTTTTAAAAGTCCATTAAACCCTTAAATTCAGTCCAATCACTATTGAATCTTTTTACAATATCACCAAAACTTGATCCCTTTACCAAAATTGACATGTAAATATTTTCAAAACCATAATTAAATCATAATAAAATATCGACACCACCTATAAGGTTCCTCAGCCTTATTAGTTTGATCTTATCAAACTTAACTGTAAAATTACAGATATCTTGTTTGAATGATCAACGCCTAATCAATAAAAAAATTCATCCATAAAATCAGTATACTCTATGTGTGTTTTTACGATAATATGATCAGCAATACATACCTTCCATATATAAAGTGATTCCATCTGCAAGCAGCTTATTCCTTCAAAACCATCTTTACTCTAGCCTTTTATGTTGGTCGGAAAAAAGTTGATTCACTTTCACTTTCTTTTATTTTGGGAGACATCTTTTATCTACAAACAAGAGAATTATAAAAATAACATTACAATTGATGCCTGCATAGTTTGAGAAAAGGGTAACACAAAATTCAATAAATACAATAAATTTACCACCTGTTCAACAGATGACTCATTTGTTCAACTGGTGACCCATCTGTTGCAACAGTTGATCAACATATTACAATAGGCGATCGACATGTTGCAAAAAATTGGTCATCTTTTGTCAGAAATCAACTAAGCCTTGTTACTGGCTTGATTTCTTCCCATGGGTGCTCTATCTGTTGTAACAGAAGGGTATTCCAACAGTTGATTTATCAGTCGCAACAGATGGAGAATCTGCTGGAAGACCGATACTGATTCATCAGTTGCAACAGTGGCACCACCACCAACATCCACAACAAAGAAACAAATAATTAAAACTGATACTGCCAACAAGGCTTTTTAAGTTCTCTTATTCGAGACTTGAAAGACATATTTTTTTTAATTTTCTCAATAAATAGGATATGGGTAATGGGTAATAAATAAAAATAATAGATGCAAATACCTAATTTAAATAACCAATATAAAAATATGATATTCATAATTTCAATTTTTATAGTAGAAAAACATGATAAATTTGATGAAACTGGCAAAGAAGAAGACGAGAAGTCAGGAATAATAGCAGAGAGCAAAGATCTAATAGTGAACCATACCTAGATGTCAAAAACAAAGGGATCAAAACATTAATTTCAGTCTGAAAATATATATTAGTTTATATCCAAAATTATCCTCAGGCGAAAGAGGAGAGAAAAAAAAAGAAAAGAGAGAAAAAAGAGGAGATATTTGGTATTACCTTAAAAAGGAGAGAAAGAGAAAGATGAGAGATAAATTATTTAATATGTAGTTGAAGGAGATCATATGGATTTAGATATTTATTAATAATTTATGGTTGTGAAATTCTTTGAGCAGAACGATGAGACGATGACGATGACATTGAAAAGAAGAGATAAGATAACTCAAGGAGGTGTTTTTTGAGTTATCCAACTAAACTTTTTACCGCCTTAGTATTTTTTATTTATTTTGGATAGAAAATTACTTTAAAATTAATAAAAGATCTTAAAATAGATAAGTCATTTATTGCAATAGATGTCTACATCTATTTGAAAATATTCAATAGGTCAGTCATCTATCGCAACAGATGGCAGTACCTATTTGTTAATTTCTAATAGACAATTCATCTGTTGTAATAGATGTCATTATCTATTTGATAATTTACAATATATAAGTCATCTATTGTAACTTATGACATTATCTGTTAGATAATGACAAATAAATACATCATCTGTTACAACAGGTTGAATATTTATTTTAATAGATGTCTATGATTGTTTGATAATTTTCAAATAAAGTGTCTTCTATTTTAATATGTTAGCCCTATATTTATTCATATCAAGCCATTTTTTGAAATATCTAAATTGATTTAGCTAGAATTAGGGATGGGTTGATAGGGTCAACTATAATTTTAATTGAGCCATTGCAATTGCATGATATTGGAGTTACCCTCATCCTGACCTGAGTCGCCGACTGATCAATTTGAGTTGAAACTATTTATATCAAGCCATTTTTTACAATATCTAAATTTATTTATATAGAAACATGGATGAGTTCATAGGTTCAACTTCAAATTCAATTGAGTCATTTCAATTGGATGTTATTGGAGTTGCATTCGTCCTGATCTGAGTCGTCAACTGATCAATTTGAGTCTAAATGATTCATATCAAGTCATTATTTAAAATATCTAAATTAATTTAGGTATAATTAGGGATGAATTCATAAGGTCAACTACAAATTCAATTTAGTCGTTGCAATTGTATGTTGTTGGAGTTGTATTAGTCCTGACCTGAGTCGTTGATTAATCAATTTGAGTTGAAAAGATTCATATAAAGCCACTATTTGAAATATATAAATTGATTTAGCTAAAATTAGTGATGGGTTGATAGGTTCAACTACAATTTTAATGGAGTCATTGCAATTGCATGTTGTGGGAGTTGCATTCGTCCTGACCTGAGTTGTAGACTGGTCAATTTGAGTTGAAATGATTCATATCAAGACATTATTTAAAATATCTAAATTTATTTATCTATCATTAGGGATGGATTGATAGGGTCAACTATAATTTCAATTTAGTCGTTGCAATTGCATGATGTTGAAGTTGCATTCGTCCTAACCTGAGTTGTCGACTGATCAATTTGATTTGAAATAATTCATATAAAGTCATTATTTGAAATATATAAATTTATTTATATAGAATTAGGGATGTATTGATAGGGTCAACTACAGTTTCAATTGAGTCTTTGCAACTGCATATTGCCGGAGTTGTATTTGCCTTGATGTGAGTCGTTGATTGATCAATTTGAGTTGAAATGATTCATATAAAATTATTATTAAGTTAATATCTAAATTAATTTAGCTACAATTAGGGATGTTTGATAGGTTCAACTATAATTTCAATTGAGTCGTTACAATTGCATGATGTTGGTATTATACATTATTCCTATCAGGATTCATCGACTGATCAATTTGAGTTGAAATGATTCATTTCAAATTATTATTAAGTTAATATCTAAATTGATTTAGCTACAATTAGGAATGAGTTGATAGGTTCAACTATAATTTTAATTAAGTAGTTCCAATTACATGATGTTGGTATTGTGTTAGTCCTGACAGGAGTCATCGACTGATCAATTTGAGTTGAAATGATTCATATCAAATTATTATTAAGTTAATATTAAATTCATTAATGTTTCAATTGAACTTAATAACTGAAAACCAATTTTAGTAAAATTAGTATAACTTATTATGAAACGGTTAAAATTTATCTCTTTTAAAAAATTAATTAAGATCAATTCGGACCAAATTAATATTTTCAAAACTTGTCATTCTTTTCAAAAACAAAAATCATCCATTTTCGGGAAAAATGTTTCATTATTTCAAATCTCGAGTTCTTTCTCTTTCTTTCTCTCTCAACAATACAAATAACAACTAGTCAACATATTGCTCAACCCTTCACAACAGATCAATTTTCTTCCTATTTCAAGCCACATAGTTGTTATTTTTAATTTCTTTCTTGCTTGTTTCCATTATTTTCTCTCTCTTCACTTGTAATAGAGTTTGAGAAGAGTTCTATATTTGGTGTTTTCCCTAAAACTTAAGGGTTTTTAGTTAATAATAAAAAAAAAGAATTTTAGTTGTATTATCTTCAATAATGGGTAAACAATTTTGAGTTTTGATTCTTAAAACATAGAAAGAACTAGAGAAAACCCTAGTTTTTTGCACAGTGTTCTGTTTACTGTCGTCGTATTATTGGATGGTGTAGTGTTGTTAGTGGTGTTGGTATTGATGGTGTTGGTGGTGGTGATGGTGGTGTTAGTGGTATTGGTATTGGTGTTGTTGGTGTTGGCGATGTTGGTGGTATTGGTGTTGGTGGCATTGGTATTAATATTAGTGTTGTTTGGTATTGGTGCTGGTATTGCTGGTGTCGGTGGCATTGGTATTAGTATTGGTGTTGTTTGGTGTTAGTGTTGGCGGTGTTGGTGTTGGTGTTGGTGTTGGTATGGGTGTTGGTGCTGATGGTGGTGCTGGTGGATTGGTATTGGTGTTGGTTAGTGTTAGTGGTGGTGGTGTTGTTGGTGTTGGTGGTGGTGACATTGGTATTGGTAGTGGTGGTGTTTGGTGTTAGTGGTATTAGTGGTGGTGTTGGTGGTCTTGGTGGTGGTGGTGGTGACATTGGTATTGGTATTAGTGTTGTTTGGTGTTAGTGGTATTGGGGTTGGTATTCTTGGTATTGGTGCTCTTGGTGGTGGTGTCGGTGGCATTGATATTGGTATTGTTGTTGTTTGGTGTTAGTGGTGTTGGAACAAATGTTTAACATTTGGGGATAGCTACTACGCATAGTAAAATAGGTCTTCAAACTGATTCCCCATCCATTGTAACAAATAATTCAGTTGTTGGCATAAAACAAACCAGTAGCAAGACTGTTTTGATCTCCCACAAAAGGTTATTCATCTGTTGCAATAGATGGTGCATCTGTCAGAGTAGATGGTTCATCTGTTCGAACTAATGGTTATCTGTTGGAATATTTTTTTGTAATGTGGAGTATTAAAAATTATTGAATTTTATCTTACCTTTTTTTAAAATTATACAGACATCAATTGTAATATATTTTTTATTTTTCTCTTGTTTGTAGGTAAAACATGTCTCCCAAAAGAAAAGAAACTGCAAGTGGATCAACTTCTAACAACCTAATAAAAAAGGCTAGAGTACAAATGGATTCGGAGGAACTTTCTGAACAATCTCAGTCAGGGAAATGTGAAGCTGAGAAAAGTTATGAAAATAATATTGAGGGAGATGGAGAAGGGTTTGCAGAGGCTGGTGAGGAAAATAAAAGTAAGGAGGAAGAACAAGAAGATAAACAAGAAAAGAAGAAAGTAAAAAGAGAGAAAGACGATGATGATCAACATGATGATAATGCATAACCAATAGGGTGTGAAATAAGATTGAAATTCTAGCATGACTTTTTCAAAACTATTAGTATTGATTGGTTTCAAGTTGAGATGCCGATGGATAACCCTGTAGATTTAACTAGTGATTTTGTTGTTAAATCTCTATTGGGGAAACCTTTTGATGAATTTAGGAATACTATGAAGAAGGAAAAACTAGAGGAATTTTTTAAGAAGAGCTGCTTTGGACACTTTCTTAACCTGCAAGAGGATAACAATGTCCCATTTCCAAATGAGCATGGTATAAGGTCTTTTCAAGCGTAGGATCAAGTACGTGGGTCATGATAAAGATTTGAAAAAGAGGGACACAAAGATGGATAAAATTTGGATCAATTACTGTGGCATGCCGGTTTGTTTTGGCATGAAAGAGTTTACCATAGTGATAGACTTGAGATGCGATCATCCAAAAGAACCTCTCATCAAAGAAACACCCGGTAAAAAGTTCAAGGCAAGCAGGACAGCCAAACCACCACCATCATATAAAGGCAAGTC
Source organism: Capsicum annuum (assembly GCF_002878395.1). Lineage (NCBI taxonomy): Eukaryota > Viridiplantae > Streptophyta > Magnoliopsida > Solanales > Solanaceae > Capsicum > Capsicum annuum. Next base: position 170,702,120 of record NC_061117.1, on the reverse strand, counting down.
ATTGTCTAACCGACCACCCACAAAAACCAGCAAACACAAGGAGATAATAGGTTGTAAGACCCCGCAAAATCTTAGCTTAAATCAGTCCTTTAGAGCATGAAAAGAGGTCCCAGACTTAGAAAAATTCAGCTAAGTAATGACACTTAAGTCTCATTTTAAGACCTTGGTATTTTCATGGTTTTATTTACGACCCTTATGACCATAAAATATCGATTTTTCAGTCGATTCATGATCAGGAAGGTCAATGGGTGCTCTTGGGTGAGTTTCAAATTTTTTTAACCTTATTAGAAGCTCGTTTGGATGTAAAAAACAGTGAGTCGATGCCAACTCGATGCTTCTCATAGCCTATCACATCAACGGATATTTACCCCAGTATTCAGTGCGAATTCCAGTGAGCCAATGCGATATCGATGCATCGCATCGACCCTATCGATGCGGCACATCGGTCTGTGCGTCTGTAACACCCCGTATTTCTCTAGCATAATCTAAGTCCCAATACATGAGTATTCATCTATGAAATTTTTGAAACACTCATTAATTTTTAGTTTAGAGTCTGCCATTGCGTAGGAAATTAAATTAGCTTTTCAACGATATAAAATTCACCGAAATTCGATAACTAGGTAAGAAGTTATGGTGATTTAAAGTTTTAGTCATAAAACACCATTATTTTAACCCTTAGCGCATCACGTAGGCAGCCCAAATGACAATTGTTGATATCCAGTATGACTCCGCAATCATGGCGCGTCGCGGGATAGGCTAATTTCCCGTTTGTCAATTTCTAATAGGCCTCTAAGATTATGGCGTGTCGCGATGATGGACAAATTGGCATCCCCAGGATTACCACGATGATAGCGCATCACGGCGTTTGTACAGGTCCTAGTTTCCCTTTTCCAGTGGCTTGGCGTGATAATGGCGCATCGCGCCAAGGTCGAAAATCGGGATTTCAGTTTCCAGCTTGTGTTTTTAAATTCGTTTAAGGGTATTTTGGTTTTTTTCCTAAGCCCTAAACTTGTACTAAACATGAAATTTAACCCCTAATTGACCTAAATACTCATCATTATTCACTTTCTCTCAAATTAAAAGTCCCCATTTTCAAGAACAAGAAACCCTAGCTCTTAAGAATCAAGGTCAAATCTCAAGAACTCACCATCAATCCTTCCAAATTCATCCATTCAGGTATGTTAGATGTTTATCCATGGATCCCTTTCATCAATGGAGTCCAAGTATCCGTTTTAATTATAAATCTATCATCTTTTCAAGTTTATTTGGTTTTAAAGTATGATTTCATCCATGAATTTCCATGTACTATTGATTTTATACCATGTTACCATGAAATTATTGTTATTATTCAATTCCTCATGTTTTAATATTATTATTTATTGAACAAAACTATGATTTAGTTCTATTATGTCGGATTCAAGCTGTTTCTATATGTTTTAGAATATTCCTATGATTGTTTTGAACCATGAACTGCAAGTGTTTGATAAAATGCCTATAAGAGTAAATGTTTATGAAAGCCTTCATGCTATGTCCTTCAATGTTTGAGTGTCATGCTACTATTATCGTTTTGAATCCTGAGGGTATTGAATACCCGAAAACCATAGCTGTTTTTTTGGTCTAGTCTCAGTACATTACAGAATAGTCTTCAGATTATACTATAAGCATTATCAGAATAGTCAGATATCAGTCATTAAACTTAGAACAGTCTAGTATCTCAATGTCTTTCAGTTTGAAGTAGGATTTAGCACCGAGCGAGTGTAGGGATGGCGGCTTCTCCATCAGATAGGCAGTGTCATTAGCAGCAGTCCCTATACTCCAGAACTACGTAGCCAGTGTAGGATATGAGTAGTCACCCATTAGATTAGGCTTGACTATCTCGCAGGGGTCACCCTTCAGCTCAGGCTTAACACCCTTAGTCCTTTGGACATTATATTAGTTTAGTGGATCTACACAATCAGTGTTAGTAACCGTGGCATGGTATTAACACCCATCCAACTAGGGTTACAGGTTGGACCCCGATTAGCTCAGATTGGGGCATGTCATTAGATGAAACCTTCCACAGTCTCAGATCCAGTCTCAGTTATAGTACCAGTTAGTTATTCAGTCTTAGTTTTGTTTGACCAAAGCATACAGATTTTACTATTTTAGTATTTCAGTTTACAGATTTTACTCAGTACATATTATATGCTTGGTCATGCATCCTTAGTGCCTACATCTTTTTCATGTATTTCTTGTATTTACAAATTCACATGCATATACAGTATTTACATGCTTTACATATCTCCAATATCTATAGACTTCATGTCCTACATTCAGTACTTCATGCTTTATATGCATATTCAGATAGTTTATTACTTCTATTCACAGAACCTTGCATGTCAGCCTACCTCATTTAGCATACTAGTACATTCAAAGTACTGATCGCATATCTTTTCTTTTGTGCTATGATGTCTTATATCGTAGGTGCTAACTCTCAGTTCCCGAATCACACCTAGAATCTCAGATTATCAGCAACACAGTAGCAGTGGTGAGTCCTCATTATTCGAGGACAAATTATTTATTTCATGATTTCAGTCTAGTAAGTTAGTTGGAGTTAGTTGGGGCCTGTCCTATCAACTCACAGTATTCAGTTTAGAGGCTTTTCAGACACTACGGTTAGCTATTCAGACTATTCAAATTTTGGTATTTTATCAGATTCATAATTCAGTAGTTATTTCATTATTAAAACCTTATGGCATTTCAGCTATTCTTTCACATTCATGATTATATTATTCAGTGCTCATAGTAGGTACCAGCTCATGGGTTAGCTAGTGGTTCCTCAGGGTCGTAAGCACTGTGTAATGACTAAGGGGTAGTCTCGGGTCATTACAGTGTCGCTGGGTCCAAATTATTTGTAGTTAAAATCCGTATCCAAAGGGATAATTCAGTCAATTTCCTCACTCTTATTCCGCCCAAAATATACAATTTTAGCCCCAAATAGCAAAGATACCTCATTATTCATCTTTTTCATCTCTAATAATAAAATCCTAGCTCTAAGAATCAAGAACAAATTCCATAACTTCTACTCCAAGAAATCTTATAATTCAAAGTTCTAGGTTTAAGAAATTCAAGAGTAAGCTTCAAGAACACCATTAGAGAGTCAAGAATCAAGCTTTTACACTCAAATTCATCAACAAGGTATGTGGGGTTTATGAACAAGGATCCTTTTTCATCCTTGTGCCCAAAACTAGATTTTAACTACAAATTTACTTGATTTTATATGAAATTACATGATATTTGAATTAGGGTTCATACCCATTATTGTTAGTTGCAAGATTATGAATTTTTTGAGAGATTTTAAAGTTGAATTATCATTAATTTCAGATTTTGAGTTGAATTATCATTAATTACATTACCAAGCGTGAACTTTATGATGTTTTGACATGAACTTGATACATGGGTTATTAAACCCAAGTTTATATGTTGATATTTTAAGAAATATGATGCTTTAAGCATTCTATGATCAGATTTATTATAGATTTTTAATAAAGCTTTATTCTTTTGATCCTCAGATAAAATTTGGAATCGACTCTACAGACTTATTACAGATTAACAAAAATCATATTAGCTTTACTTATAGATTAAATAAGATAAATGCATAATTAGTTTTATAATAAACCCTTATGCTAGCTTTTAAAAGTGGATTTCCAATAGAATGAGCCTACAGATTAAAAGAGAGTAGTATTTAGCACCGAGCGGGAAGTGTAGAATTAGTGTATCCTACCTTCCATTGAACTACATAACCAAACATAGGTACAGATTCATATTATTCCTATTTCTATATGGATGACAGATACAGGTGTGATCACTTACACTTTGTTATACTCCTAGGCAAGAGTATGACACCTCTCCCTATCGTGAGGTTTTCCCATAGGGTAAGAAGACGTTGGACTCTATGTTAGCTCATAAGGTTTATGTTGGTTAGAAGAACCACCCTTGCAGAATAGTTTATAAGATGATTCCTTACAGTTTTAAGCTTACAACATAACAGACAAGAACAACAAAAAAAGCTTTTAGAAAACTAAGCGTAAAGACTCACAACTTTTCTCAGATATTGCTTTACAGTAAGACATTAGCAACAAACTTCAACTTTTAGATTTTAGATATAAAAAGTGAGCCCTTTTTACACTTAGATAGCATTATTTACAGACAGAACACTAGTACAAAGTTTAGAACTAAATGTTGTGACTCACTAGATTTATTCAATATATTTTACTACTCATGATTACAGACTTCAGTTTCTCAGTTACTCAAGCTTATATGAGTCATCTACATTTGGCATGGATTATTTTATAAATTTTTATGATGATGAGATGATGTTTTACGTACGCATTCACCCTCATATACTCAGTACATCCTCAAAGTACTAATCCACATATACGTCTTTGTGCTACATTGTCTTATAATATAGGTTCAGGTGCTCAATTTCAGCAGCGTGAGTGATTTTCGAGCATCTCCATCTACATCCGACAGTTGGTAAGTCCTTATAGTTTGGGGACTTAGTTATTCAAATTTTCAGCTTAGATGATTCAGTATTTTTTCCAGACAGTTTGAGTCTGCTGGGGGTTTGTCCTAGTGACTCTCTAGTTATTAGTAGTAGAGGCTTGTCATACTTCTAGATTTGATTCAGACTTGTAATATTTGGTCTTCATAGATTTGATTCAGATTATTCTTAATTATTTCAGATAAATTTCCGCATTTATTATGACTTTTATTTCTATATTTTCCTTGTTATAAGATTCAGACTTAGTAGCAGGCAGACACGGTTAGCTTAAGACTACTCATAGTCTTGAGAACCGCGTGATATCTCGAGACTTGGTTTCGCGGTTTTACAAACTTGGTTTTAGAGCCTAAGGTTTATATGAGTCTTAGGGAGTTAGATAAGCCATATTACGTAGAGTTTTGATCATGGGTATAAATCGTACCACATTCATGAGCAAGAGGCTATGGGATGCTCTTAGGAAATCATCTCTTTCTTTCATGATCTATCATATTTATAGTATCTCTATATTCTTTTAACTCATGCTCTCTCTTAATAGATGTTCAAAATGCCTTCTCATCGAGCTAACGCCTACAAATATAATAACCAGCCACCTCAGCTTGCTGATCCCCTAAACAAGAATGTATCCCATACAGTTTTGGGATGCCTTTTAGATGTTAGCTCAAGCTGTGACTGCTAATGTTCAGGACAATAATCAGGCTGCAGTTTCGTATCACAAGAGGGTGATTTATCTGCAGCCAGACTTCCTGACTTTATGAGAATGTCTGCCTGAATTCTTTGGGTCAAAGGTAGGTGAGAACCCACGGTTATATCTTGATGAGGTGAAAAAAATCACCTAATTTATGTATGTTACTAAAGAGAAGAGTGTGGAGTTTGATTCTTATAGGCTAAAGGATGTTGCTTATGATTGGGTGGTTATGTGGTAGAAAGTTAGGGGTAAGAATATAGCTCCCACGAGTTGGAAGGAGTTTCAAGATACTTTTCTAGATAGATTCTTTCTGCGTGAGTTGCGGGAAGCCAAGATTGAGGAGTTCATAAACTGAGGCAAGGCTCAATGACAGTGAAGGAGTACTGCCTTAAGTTCAACCAGTTATCTAAGTTTGCTTCTGAGTTTATAAATGGTACTAGATCTAGTATGGGTAAGTTTGTTACTAAAGTATCTGGACTAGTAGTCAAGGAGTATAGGACTTCCATGCTTATTGGAGACATGGATCTTGCTAGATTGATGACTCATGCCTAATAGATTAAGGCAGAAAAGTTGAAAGAAAAAGATAAAAGCAAAAAGAAGACTAGAACTGGGCAGTTTGAGTATAGCCAGTCAAAGTCTGCAGAGGGAAATCATTCATAATTTTAGAATCATTTATCTATGCCAGTACCATTTTTAGCTAGTGCTCCCGCTCTTAGAGCTAGGAAAGAGCAGTGGGGTAAGTCTTCTATCCCCAGATCTCAAAATTGTGTGACTAGAATACCCAGTTATCCTCTTTATGCTAAGTGTGGTAAGAATTATCCTGGTGAGTGTTTGATAGGACAGAAAGGTTGTTATGGTTATGGTAAGTTGGGTCATGGAATTAGAGAGTGTCTGCATACTAAGTAAGGGAATAAGGATATTCGTCCCCAGACTCGACTCACTTCAGCTCCAATTTTAGCATTACCTGATGGTACAGATGGGTTCTTCGTGTATTGTGATGCTTCTAAAGTCGATCTGGATTGTGTTCTGATGTAGAGATATAAAGTTATAGCTTATGCCTCCAGACAGCTTAAACCTCACGAAAAGAATTACCCTACCCATGACCTTGAGTTAGCTGTTGTTGTTTTTGCTTTGAAAATCTGGAGAAACTATCTTTATGGGGTGTATGTTAATGTGTTTACGGATCATAAAATCTTACAGTATGTGTTTATGCATAGGGAATTAAATCTTTGTCAAAAAAGGTATTTAGAATTATTGAAGTATTATGATATGAGTGTGTTGTATCATCTGGGCATGGCCAATGCAGTGATAGACACCTTTAGTAGATTGTCTATGGGCAGTGTTGCTCATATGGAGAATGATAAGAAAGATTTGGTTTGGGAAGTTCATTGGTTAGAAAGATTGGGTGTTAGATTGGTCTATTTAGCTGAAGGAAATATTTGGTTTCAGAGTATTTTCAAATCTTTTCTAGTTTCTGATGTGAAAGAGAAGCAAGATAAGGATTCTAGTTTGGTCAAACTGAAGGAGTCAGTTAAAGACCAAAAGGTAGAGGTTTTCTCCCAAGGGGGATATGGTGTGTTGAGGTACCAGAATAGATTGTGTGTGCCATATTTTAATAATTTGAGGCAGCGGATTATGGCAGAAGCACATGGTGTGCGTTATTCATCCAGGAGCCACCAAGATGTACCGCAACTTGCGGGAAATCTATTGGTGGAGTAGTATGAAGAGAGATCTAGCAGAATTTATTATCAAGTATGCAACTTGTCAATAGGTTAAGGTAGAGCACCAAAGACTTGGTGGTATGTTGTAAGAGTTTGGTATCCCCACTTGGAAGTGGGAAGAGGTGAATATGCACTTTGTGACTGGATTACCCCATTCACGTTGTCAGTATGATTTAATTTGGGTTATTGTAGAAAAATTGACTAAGTCAGTGCTTTTCTTACCAGTTCACACGTCTTTCATACGGAAGATTATGCCAAGTTGTATTTCAGAGAGCTAATCAGATTGTATAGAGTTCCTCTATGCATCATCTCAGATAGGGGTACTCAGTTTACCTTTCAGTTTTAGAAAGTTTTTCAGAAGGGTCTTGGTACCCAAGTTTATCTTAGTTCAGCTTTTCATTCGCAGATAGATGGTCAGGTAGAAAGGACCATTCAGACTCTAGAGGATATGTTAAGCTTTTCATTCGCAGATATGTTCTTGACTTCAAAGGTAGTAGGGATGAGCAGTTGCCATTGATTGAGTTTGCCTATAATAACAGTTATCATGCAAGTATTCAAATGGCTTTGTTTGAAGCTCTTTATAGGAGGAGATGTAGATCGCTAGTTGGTTGATTTGAAGTAGGTAAGGCCACTTTGATTGGGCCAGACATCATGTTTTAAGCCATGGAGAAAGTTTTGTTGATCCAAGAGAGATTAAGAGCAGCCCAGAGTCGTCAGAAATCTTATACAGACGTAAGAAGAAGAGATCTTGAGTTTGCTATAGATGATCTTGTGTATTTCAAAGTTTTATTCATGAAGGGGGTGAAGAGATTTGGTAAAAAGCGGAAACTTAGTCCCCAATATGTAGGCCCCTTTTGGATTTTAATTCATGTTAGAAAGGTAGCATATGAGCTTGAGCTACCCGCAGATTTATCCTCAGTTCATCCAGTGTTCCATGTGTCCTTGTTGAAGAAGTGCACAAATGATTCAGCCATTATAATTCCTCCAGAAAGTATAGATATTTAGAATAACCTTTCATATGAAGAAGTTCCAGTAGAGATTCTTGATCATCAAATCTGTAGGCTAAGGAACAAAAAAGTTCCCTTGGATAAAGTTCTATGGCAAAATCATCCCGTTGAGGGTGCTACTTGGGAAACAGAAGCAGATATGTGTACCAAGTATCCTCATCTCATCTCCACAAATTCAGATTCATCCATATCTTTCTTTATTCAGTTCCTTTTTCAGTCTCAGATTAAGCTATATAGTTGTCTTCATGTAAACTCATGCTCTCGCAGATCAGCTTAGTAACTCAGTATGTTTTAGATTCAGTCATACAATTTATTTAAGCTGTGCATGATAGCTTATAGCCTAATATTCCTCAGCATTTTCAGCTTAACTAGTCACATTCGAGGGCGAATGTTCTCAAGGGGGAGATATTGTAAGACCCCACAAAATCATAGCTTAACTCAGTCCTTTAGAGCATGAAAAGAGGTCCCAAAATTAGAAAAATTGAGCTAACTAATGACACTTAGTCTCATTTTAGGACCTCGATATTTTCATGATTTTATTTATGACCCTTATGACCTTAAAATATCAATTTTTAAGTCGATTCATGATCAGGGAGGTCAATGGATGTTCTCGAGCGAGTTTTGAATTTTTTGAACCTCGTTAGAAGCTTATTTAAATGTTAAAAATAGTGAGTCGGCGCGATCTCGACGTGTTGCATTGCCTATTGCGTTGACGGATATTTTCTCCAGAATTCAGTGTAAATTCCAGTGAGCCGATGCGATATCGATGCATCGTGTCAACCATCGCGTCGACCCCATTGACATGGCACGTCAGTCTGCACGTCGTTGGATGCAAATTTTTTGTAATTAAAAGCCGCATCCAAAGGGGTAATTGAGTCAATTTCCCCACTCTTATTTCATCCAAAACACACAATTTTAGCACAAATAGCAAAGATACCTCATTATTCATCTTTTTCATCTCCAATAACAAAACCCTAGCTTTAAGAATCAAAAACAAATTCCATAACTCCTACTCCAAGAAATCTTATAATTCAATGTTCCGGGTTGAAGAACTTCAAGAGAAAGCTTCAAGAACACAATTAGGGATTTACATTGAAATTCATCAACAAGGTATGTGGGGTTTATGAACAAGGATCCTCTTTCATCCTTATACCCAAAACTAGCTTTTAACTTCAAATTTACATGATTTTATATGAAATTACATGAGATTTGAATTAAGATTCATACCCATTATTGTTAGTTGCAAGATTATGAGTTTTTGAGACATTTTGAAGTTGAATTGCATGTCTATTTCATATTTTCATGCCTATTGCTGAAAATTTTAGATTTTGAGTTGAATTATCATTAATTATATTATCAAGCATGAACTTTATGATGTTTTGACATGAACTTGATGCATGGGTTATTAAACCCAAGTTTATATGTTGATATTTCAAGAAAGATGATGCTTTAAGCATTCTATGATTAGATTATTTACAAATTTTTAATAAAGCTTTGATCTTTTGTTTCTCAGATAAGATTTGGAATCCACTTTACAGACTTATTACAGATTAACAAGAATCATATTAGCTTTACGTACAGAGTTAAATGAGATAAATGCATAATGGGTTTCATAATAAACCCTTATGCTAGCTTTTAAAAGTGGATTTCCAACAGAATGAGCCTACAGATTAAAAGGGAGTAGTATTTAGCACTGAGCGAGAAGTATGGGATTAGTAAGTCCTATCTTCCATAGAACTACGTGGCCAAATGTAGGTACATATTCAGATTATTCCCATTTCTATATGGATGACAAATACATATGTGATCACTTAGACTTGGTTATACTCCTAGGCAAGAGTATGACACCTCTCCCCATCGTGAGATTTCCCCCATAGGGTAAGAAGACGTTGGACTCTCTATTAGCTCACAAGGTTTATGTTGGTTAGAAGAACCTCCCTTGCAAAACAGTTTATAAGATAATTCCTTAAAGTTTTAAGCTTATAGCATAACAAACAAGAATAAGAGAAAAAGGTTTTAGAAAACTAAGTGTAAAGGCTCACAACTTTTCTCAGATATTGCTTTACAACAAGATATTAGCTACAGACTTCAGCTTTTAGATTTCAGATATAAAAAGTGAGCCCTTTTTACACTTACATAGCATGATTTATAGACAGAACACTAGTACAACTTTTAGATCTAAATGTTATGACTCACAAGATTTATTCAATATGTTTTACTACTCATGATTACTAACTTTAGTTTCTCAATTACTCAAGCTTATGTGAGTCATCTACATTTGGCATGCATTATTTTATAAATTTTTATGATGATGAGATGATGTTTTACTTATGCATTCACCCCCATATACTCAGTACATCCTCAATGTACTAATCCACATATACATCTTTGTGCTATATTGTCTCAAAATGTAGGTTCAGGTGCTTAGTTTTAGCAGCGTATATGATTTTTGAGCATCTCCATCTACATCTGACAGTTGGTGAGTCCTCATAGTTTGGGGACTTAGTTATTCAGATTTTCAGCTTAGATAATTCATTATTCTTTTCAGACAGTTCGAGTCTGCTGGGAGTTTGTCCTAGTGACTCTTTAGTTATTAGTAGTAGAGGCTTGTCAGACTGTTGATTTGATTCAAACTTACAGTATTTGGTTTTCAGAGATTAGATTCAGATTATTCTCAGTTATTTCATACGAATTTCCATATTTAGTATGACTTTTATGTCTATATTTTCCTTGTTATGAGATCCAAAGTTAGTAGCAGGCAGACAGGGTTAGCTTAAGGCTACTCGTAGTCTTGAGCACCGTATAACATCTCGGGACCAGATTCTGGGGCGTTACATTGGTAGGTTGTTAGACATTGCTGTACATGGCTTCAAAGCTATGATGTTGTTGAAAGATTTCAAGGATAAAGCCATACTAAAGAAGTATAAGGAATAATTGTTCTTAGTTTGTTTGCCCATTCCGTTATACTGGCAAGAGACGTCTACAAAGTTATAGAAGATGATTTGTTAGAGCTTGCTGAGGTTATTGAGAAATTCAACAATGGTCCATGGGGATATGACAGCTATAAGTTGACTGTCAAATATTTATTGACAAAGCTATCCCCAAAGACGATCTCTTTATATGACTTTCCTTGGGCTTTCATGATAAATTTAATCACTATTTGTTTATACTTGCATTAGTTTATAATTATATTGAATATTATTATCACTTTTATATTTGCTTCCTGTTTACATTTTTTAGGCTTGGGCATTTGAAGCCATTCCTTCCCTACGAAAGCAGGTCAAGGATTACCCAAATAAGGTTTCTCATTCAAGGATCCTTAGGTGGTTGGCTGCAAAGAGCGACACAAGAATTAAGGAGGTTGATCTGTTTAACCCTCCGAATGATGCAGTAAGTTTTCTTTCAAATAAAATAATTTGACTCAATGAAAGATATTAAAACAATGTTTCGTATGTTACAACAGATTGATAATCTGTTGTAATTTATCTTAACAAATTACCCATCTGGTGCAACAGATTGGTAATATATTGCGATAGATGAGTCATTTTTTAAAACAGATGACCCACCTGTTGCTTTGGTTCTCTGAACCTCACTTAATAGATTACCCATGTACTGCAACTTATGCAACCGAATGGTAATACGATGTAATAGATGGTTAATCTGTTGCCACATATGAATCATCTGTTGAAGCATAAACATCATCTGTTGCATAAGTTGTCTGTGTTAATATATTACCCAACCAATTGCAAATTTATATTTTATTTAAATGTATCTATCTATTTTTAGGTTGTGCGTCCATGGATTGTGCCTATTAAATAGGAGTTATAGATGAATTTTTTTATTACTCTAGGTCTTGTTGATATAATAACAAACTCAACGAAGGAGTTTATAAAGAAGGAATTAGATGGAGCAACAACCATAAGAAGAGCTGCTAGGCAAGGTCAGCCTAATGTTGAGGCTCTTCATGGCCAACCTGCTGCAATAGATCCAGGTGCTGCTTCTGGGGGTGTTGCTGGTGGAGTTTTTCATGTTGGTGGTAGCCATGCTGATGCTAATGCTACGGCCATTCATGATGATAAGCATATTAATGCTTAGGAAAAAATAAATATGTTTGAAATCACCCCTTACACTGGTCACTCTCACCCTTATAGTGGTCCCTCTCACCCTTATAGTGGTCCCTCTCACCCCTTTTCACCCTCATGTTCTTATTGCAAATGCAAACACTTCATGGACAAATAGAATAAATTCTTTAAAAGAATAGATTTTATTGCTAAAGCTATCAAGAAATTGAAATCCAAGAGGGGTGTCATACCATTCAAAAAGGTGAGTGAGCCATACACTCCTATAGTGGAGGTTAGGAAGAATAAAAAACAATTAGACATATACTCTCAATTATGAAACCAAAAATAATCACAACTCATCCTCCTCCAAAAGTTGTTGAAGTTCAGGGAACGTTGGAGAAGGTGGACATATACACGAAACTTGACGAAAAATAAAAGGTTGTTCTGAGAAAGACCATAAATTTCAAGAAATGAGCAAAAACCTTTGCCATGAATACCTTTCCCCCCAAGAATTTAAGAAGATGACAGATATGTACGTGTGGTATGTGGACACGGTAAGTTTACTTTTCCTAATCTAGACGTCTAATCTACTTCATGAAGAAGAAGCTATGAAACAGATATGTCATTTGTTATAACGACTGTGTATTTTGGTACAACTGGTGGTGGTTCTGTTGCAATAGATTACCCATCTGTTGTATAAGTTGCATTAGACGGGTAGTCTGTTAACAGATTTAGGGAACCCTGTGCAACATATGGTCCATCCATTTCATCTTTCTACTTTTTTTTTCTTTTTTAAAATTACTAACCCAATTAAAATTGTCTTCTTATATCACAGTATGTTGATGAAATTCTCTGTCGCATGAGGGGCAAACAATTAATGTACCCAGATGCTTATGATGTTGGCGATAGTATAATGGATCTCAACTTCTACAATATTCAAGGATAGGAACGATGAGCTCATTAAGCTAGCGTCAACTCCCGATGGCTCGAGATTTGATTCGTTAGTTTCTGGGTTTCAATGGGATAAAGATATGATTAATTATGTTAGAGAGAAGAGGCCATATCCACACGACAAGGATTGGACCAAGGCAAAAATGATACTTGTAGTCATGAACATGGAGAAAAAATATTTTCTGGCTGTTGAGATACTACTCGAAGAGGCAATGATGAAGGTTTATGACTGCAACCTACCTGTCTTCTATGAGACTAATTTTTTTTACCAAGATGCAGTCACTGTTGGCATTGTTCCCTAACTTGTTGAGGTAGAGTAAATTGATGAATAGTTTTCCAGCGGAAGTATTGAAGCAAACATGGAATTTTAAAGGTCGAAACAAGGACAAACACCTTCAAAAAATAAAACTGGTGCCGCATGCGGGTCTTACGCGCTTGCACACATTGAATGTTTGCTAATCGCCATAGAAATGTCCAACCCAATGTCCTTTCTATGCGACAACTTTATGGCCAAGATGCAAGAGGTCAGGGCTTATGGGATACTAACTAAATACTTGGAGCCTGTGTATAAAAAACAAGATGTAGAAACACAAACGTCATGATAATTTTTATTTCATGACAATTTTTTATATTTGATGAAAATTGAAATTTTTATTATGCAACAAATTGTTTATCTGTTGTAACAGATGGTCTATCATTTCTGACAGATAGTTTATATATTGCAATAAGTTGGTCATTTATTGCATTATACTGAGGTTTCTATCAAAGTCTATCTGTTGCAACAGATAGATCATCTATTGGAACAAATCAAAAATAGTAGGAAGAACTATTTGATAATATCCAACAAATGACCTACATGTTGCAATATATGTCTAAATCTATTTGACAATTTCCAACAGATATGTCGTCTGTTGCAACAGATACATTATTTGTTGCAATATTTGAATCTAGTATTCCATTTTAATTAATAAGTTTAAATCTAAAGATAACTCGACAAAATAAAATAAATCGAAGCCTAACTCGATAAAATAAAATAAATCGAAGCCTTCATAAATTACATGAAATAAATCAACAAATAAATGAAATATAAAAAAATTGTTATGGGTACAGAAGATCTACTCAGCAAATAAATCAACAATTTAAATTTTGATGCCAAAAATTTCTAAGAGGATGTTATTATAAAGATCTACTTAGTATAGACAAGTTGTTGTTCATCCGGTGCTATGAAATTTGGCTTTGGTTATCGTGGATCTTTAATGTCGCTTGCTTTCGGATTTTGAGCTTTCCCTTCTTCATATTTCAATAAAAGAGTATCATAGCTTTAGCGGAGTAATCCGACATAAAGCCCATCATTTGGTACTTATAATCCATTGCTCAAATACTCAGGGTAAGCGGCAACAAAAAGATCATAATCCCTGCTGTTAGCCCAAAATTGTTTTAATGGTGACTCAAAATGTAATCCTTCTATTCCAGGAAAACAACAGATCATCAAATCACACAAGGAAGGAAAATCAAGGATGGAATCAAGGATTAATAGGAAAGACCAATGCCATACAAGGAAAAAATCAAGAGGATAAAGCTGCATATGGAAAGTATATCAAATCAGCTTTTCCACATATTCCCTCAAAGATTCCTAACTTTCAAAATAGGAATAAGGAATAAACTTTTCTACCATCCAGCTAGAAACCTTTCTTATGGGAAAACTCAAATCAATCAGTCAACAAAATCTGTGGAGATCTCAGCTCATATCACTCAAATCAAATTCAAGAGAGATTGAGTCCAATCCCTTGGGTTACCTTATACAGCAATCAATCAAGAATCAAAGGAATGATTCTTGATCTCTCTCTTAGACTATTTATAGGATCTCCTATTTTTGCATCATTGGACATCTTCACTTGAGAAAATAGTCTAAGCACTTCTTATCTTTGCAAATTCACTGTAATCATATAAAATATTATGTTAGGAGTGAAAAAAAGAGAGAAGAGAATAGATAGTGTTATGAGTTGAGGTAGTGACCAGAGAAGAGAACTGAAGTTTGTTTCAGTTCAAGGACAAAGCATCAAGCTACTCACTATACTTTACTCCATCAAATTTTCTCTAAAGGGAACCCTTGTAACCTAAGGGTATTGGAAGTAGGCACCACAAAGGTATTCTGAACCAGTATAAATCACTGTGTCAATATTTTGTGCTCTACTTTATTACTTTCTTACATTAGCATTTGCTGCACTAACCTTGTTCTGCAGGTAAGTCAATTGGAACACCAGCTCAGTCAACTATTGTTAAACTAATTTTAAAAAGTGACTCAATTCATCCCTCCCCTCTTGAGTATCAATTGGTATTAGATCTTGGCCTCACTTATCAGCCGCCTAACAACACGTGAGGCAAAGATCCCATGGCCAACTATCAAATACCTGGATCAATCCTACAAGATGGACATTTATCAAATTGACCTATATATTTCAATGGACAACATTACTCTCACAGAAAGGAAAGTTTTAGAATCTTCGTTAAGTCCAATGACTTCCAAGCCTGGTTGGTCATTAAGAAAGAACCTAAACCCATCCCTAGAATTACTTCAAAGGATTCAACCAACAAGGATTCAACTAGCAATAAAAGTAATCTAGAAACCTTTGATATCACCAAATAACAACAAAAGGTAATACAAACTAACACAAGAGCTATTAGTTTGCTTTATTGTGAAGTCATTAGATCTGAATATGACAAGATATCAACGTGTGAAACTGCAAAGAAAATATGGAATAATCTTGAAGTCACGTAGGAGGGAACCACGAAGGTTAAGGAAACTAAAATTAGTGCCTTGGTGAATGAGTTTGAATTATTTTGAATAACTGAAGAAAAAAACATTGAATCAATGTTTTCTCTATTCAAAAAATTGTAGCTGAACTTAAATCAATGGGAATGGTTTATCCAAATGGTCTACAAGTAAGAATACTTCTCAAGCGCTTACCCAAAGCCTGGGAAACTAAAGCCACCATTCTAGAAGACAGAGATCTAAACAAAATGATGTATGATGAGTTACGGGGAAACCTCATGGCTTATGAACAAAATCACATGAAAAGACATGCCAAGGAAGATAAAAGAAAATCAGTGGCCTTTAATGTCTCAAATTATGAAGATGAGGAACATAAAGTTAAAAAAGATAATGAAGTGTAGGCCTTGATAAATTGTGGAGTCAGACATATCTTGAGGCAGCGAAGACAACGACCCCAACAAGGCTATAGGAGCAACAAAAGCTCAAAAAATGATAATAAGTGCTATAATTGTGGAAAATTGGGCCATATGAAAATAAATTGTCCCGATCTAAAAAGAAAAAGTTCCAAAAAGTAGACCAACTCAAAGTCCATGAGGGCATAGAGTGATGTAGATGTTTCAGATGACGAACCAGGAGAAACTGCCAACATATGTTTCATGGACATCATAGAATCAGGAGGGATAAGTACTCAAAATTGCACACAATGTCAAAATTCGTAAACCTCTCTTGATTTAGTTACCGATGATTTACAAAAAATAATCGATGAGTATAACAAACTTGCTAAAGAAATAAAGGACTAGAAAATTCTGCTTGAGGCAAGTCAAATTAAAATCAACTTGCTTCAAGAACTAGGTGAAGTCAAAATGCAACTAAGTAGCATTAAGAAATTACCTAGCAAAAGCTCTGACACATCACATAACTCTTCATTAAATTCTTTTCTTACTCGATCAACAAGATTTCATTCTGCTAATTCTTCTTTTAAAAACAACACTCTTACTTTCTTTTCATGTGGAAAAATTAGGCATAAATCCTTTAACTACGGACTTAAGAACAATTCATTTGGAAAGTGGATTTGGAAACCCAAGGATCAAATTGCTGAAAATTTACACACTAACTCTCAAGGACCCAAGAACAATTGGGTACCTGAAAGAAATTGTTTTATTTGTCTTGCAGGAACAACTATGTTTTAAATAGTGGGTGTTCCAGGCACATGACAAGAGAAAAGTAAAATTTCAATTTTTTAAAGAAAATTAATGGAGGACATGTCAGATTTTGAGATAACACAAAAAGGAGAAGTGATCGGAGTGGGAGCAATTATAATTAGTCCCTCTTGTTACTTAATTGAAGTATATTTGGTAGATGTATTAAAGCACAACCTTCTCAGCATCAGTCAATTATGTGACACTAGATTTGACGTTCTATTCAACAAAATCATATGCACCATTAGTAACAAAGAAAAAAATATCACCATCATCGGTGATCGAGTTGAGAATTTCTATGTCCTTAATAATGTTGATTTTCCTACTCTTACCTGTCTTACTGCAGTTGCAAATGATCCTTGGATTTGACATAGGAAATTGGGCTATGCAAGCATGCATATAATTGAGAATCTTTTAATACATGAATTAGTATTGGGACTACCAAAATTAAATGAGTCAAAAACTCAATTATGTAATGCATGCCAACTAGGAAAGCAAACCCGTTCTTTCTTCAAACCAAGGACATTGTTAGCACCTCAAAACATCTTCAACTCTTACATATGGACCTTTTTAGTCCCACCAGAACTTTAAGCATCGGAGGTAAGCATTATGCTTTTGTTATTGTTGATGATTTCTCATGATTCACTTGGGTTATGTTTCTAGCACATAAAGATAAAGCTTTCCCAAACTTCGAAGCCTTCTGCAAAAAGGTGCAAAGAGAAAATGGGTATTTCATCACTACTATCCACAGTGATCATGGAAGAGAATTGAAAATAAAAGTTTTGAAGACTTCTGTAATCAACATGGGTACATTCAAAATTTCTCATCTCTGAGATGTCCTAAACAGAACGTTGTTGTAGAAAGAAAGAATCGGTCTCTTCAAAACACTGCTAGAACTATGCTAATTGAAAATAACCTGCCTGATCACTTTTGGGCAGAAGCTATAAGTACCGCGTATCATATCATCAACAAATGTCTCATCCGGCCTATCTTGAAAAAGACTCCATATGAAATTTGGAACGGTAAAAATCTTAATCTAGGATATCTTCATATCTTTGACTGTAAATGTTTCATTCACAACAATGGTAAGAGTAATCTTGGAAAATTTGATCCTTGAAGTGATGAAGGTATATTTATGGGCTATTCTCCTTCCAGTAGATGTTATAGAGTTTTTAATAAACGAACCTTGCCTATTAACGAATCTATTCATGTTGTTCTCAATGACTCTAACCCCGTAAATGTAGTTTCTCGCAATTTTGAAATTGATGTAGGTGATAACCAAGTTGACATTATTAGACCTTCCACCTCATTACAAAATGAGGAAACCTCAACCTATGAGATAATGCAGTCAACTGACAAGGTACCACGTCAACTGACGTTGAAAATAAAAGTGTTACAGAACCTACCAAACCTATAAATATTCCCCGAGAAATGAGAAATGAAGAAATTTTTTCAAATGAATTCATTATTGCAAATCTTGATGCAAAAATGCATACCATTGCTTCTTAAAAAAGGCGAATATCAATTGCTCTCATATCTCAAATTGAACCTAAAAGAATTGGCGAGGCCTTGAACAATGAATCATGGATAAAGGCTATGCAAGAAGAACTAGATCAATTTGAGAGAATTCAAGTATGGTCCCTTGTTCAACGTCATAAAAATATCTCTATGATTGGTACTAAATGGGTTTTCAGAAACAAGATGAACAAAGAAGGTAATGTAGGATGGAATAAGACAAGATTAGTTGCCCAAGGCTACTCCCAACAGGAAGGTTTTGACACCTTTGCTCCGGTTATGAGGTTAGAATTAATTCGAGTCTTATTAGCTTATGCATCTTTTAAACATTTTAAACTTTTTCAAATGGATGTTAAAAATTCCTATCTAAATGGTTTTATTAAAGAGGAATTTTTTGTTAAACAATCTCTGGGTTTTGAAAATCCCACTTGTCCTAATTATGTTTTCAAATTATCAAAAGCCTTGTATGGACTCAAACAAGCCCCCAAAGCTTTGGTATGAGCGCCTAAGTTCTTTTTAGATTAAAAGCAATTTTCAAAGAGGTAAAATTGATAATACCCTATTTATTCAATGATTTTCTTCAAATTATCTAATTATTCAAATATATGTTGATGACATTATATTTAGTAATTCTAACCCCGTGCTTTGTGAGAATTTTGCTGAACTAATGAAGGGAGAATTTTAAATGTGCATGATGGGAGAACTCACATTCTTCCTAGGACTTCAAATAAAGCAGTCAACTAGTGGAACCTTTATTAGTCAGACCAAGTACACCAAGGAGCTTATAAAGAAATTCAGAATGGAGAAAGGTAAGGCTTATGGAACTCTAATGAGCCCATCATTATGCTTGGAAATCGATGCTGCTGGAAAAGAAGTTGATGAAAAAATGTATTGTGGGATGATTAGTTCACTTCTCTATCTCACAGCTAGTCACCCTAATATTATGTTTAGTGTATGAAAATGTGTAAGATTCCAGGCATCTCCTAAGGAATCCCCTCTCACTGTAGTAAAGAGAATCATCCGATATCTCATAGGGACTAAGGAACTCAGATAATGGTATCCTCATGCTAATAATTTGGATCTTATTGATACTCAGATACTGACTATGCAGGTGATAAATTAGATAAAAAAAGTACTAGTAGAATTTGTCAAATCCTTGGCGAATCTCTCATTTCCTGGCATAGTAAGAAATAATCTTCCATAGCTCTCTACAACTGAGGCCGAATATCTAGTTCTCGAAAGCTGTGGAACTCAATTCTCTGGAAGAAACACCAATTACTTGATTATGATCTGACTTTTGATAATGTGCCTATCTTATGTGTTAATACGAGTGCTATTAATATTTTCAAATATACTGTGCATCATTCTAAAGCTAAGAACATTGATATCAAATATCATTTCAGCAGAGATCATGTTGAACGTGATGATTTTTCTCTTGAATTTATAGATACCAAAAATCAACTTGTTGATATTTTTACAAAATCTTGGGGGTATGCAACCTATTTTAATTCTCTATTTTTTGTATTTTTAAAAAAAATTATAAAAAAATTAAAATAAATTTTGTTTCCAAACTTCCTGAAAATAAGTCTTGGAATATGTTATTTCCATAAATTGTGCATAATTATTTTCTTTCCATATATTAATCATATCTCTTTATTCATATTGTCAAAAAAAAATTGTGTCACCTCATTTTTACAAATATTTTCTTTTCGTCTTCCGACTCTTTACATCAATCAGTCGTCTTTTTTTTCTGTATTAAAAACCTCAATCTTCCCTATTCCTCCTTATACGCTCCTTCCTCCTTCATATTTACCCTTTTCTCCACATAACTCCTTCAATCTATGGCCTCTTCCTCTCCTCAAAACTTTCATCGAATTAAGAAAAGAAAACAAAACTTCCCTTCCCTTCTGTAGCCGTAGAAATCTCTAACTCCTCTATGGATATTGCATCAACCTTGTCTAAAATGAAGAATAAATCCTCTCCTTGATCCAAGAAGCCTAAAGTAGATCAGTGTAAAAAAATTTCTCCGGAAGTCATGTAGACATTTTGGAGCCCCGCTGAAAAAGCCCATTTTTTGATCTTTTAGGACAGAGCCATTGTGTAACGCCCCAAGAGTACATCCTAAATGCCACACGGTGCTTACGATCACAAGTAACCACAAGCTAACCCATGATACTGGTACCTACTTTGAGCACTAGGTAAAACTGATAACAAAAGATCATATACGGAATTTAACTGAAAAATACCATAAGGTTTTAAATCATAGTTCTAATAATGTCTGTAAAACAATACTGTCAATACTGATAAAATGACTGATAATAACAACTAAAAACTGACTGACTGTCTATACTAGTTTGAAAGCCTCTAAACTGTTTGACTATGTAGTTGATGGGACAAGACCCCAACTAACTCTAACTGACTAAATAGCTGAACTACTAACATAAATAAATATAATAACTCATCCTCAAAGGATGAGGACTCACCACGGCTGCTTCTACTGATGCACTAGAAAGTCTAAGTACGATAAAAAATTTGAGCATCCAAACCTATGATATAAGACATCATAGTGCAAGAAATAAGTATGCGATCAGTACTTTGAATGTACTGGTATACTACATGAGGTTAGGCTGATATGAATGGGTTCATATACATGACTAATAACTGACTGAATGTATAGCATGAGGTACTGAGTAAGAATGCATGTAAACTGTAAAGAATGAGAATGCATGACTAAGCATAAAATAAGTTCTAAAATAGTCTGTAAACTGAAATACTAAAATTTAGTAACTGAATAACTGATAAACTATATGCTATGGTCAAGCAAAACTGAACTGAATTCTAAACTGAGTACTGAAACTGAAACTGTGGGAGGTATCAACTAACCGACATGGCCTAGTCTAAGCTAATCGAGGTCCAACTTGTGACCCTAGTTAGAAGGGTGCTAGTACCTTGCTACGGGTACCAACAATGGCTGTGGAGTCAGTCCTAACCTAGCGGGTGACTCCTGAGATCAATCCTAAATTGGTTGTGATCCTTGAGAGTGTCATTCCTCAATAAGTGGGTGACATCTGATAACCTACATTGGCTACGTAGTTCTGGAACTTAAGGATTTCTCCTAAGGACCTAGTCTTAATTGGCGGGTGTGCCCCCATCCTTAGGTTCGCTCGGTGCTGAATCCTACTCCCAACTGTATGACACTGATTACTGGACTTAACTAACTTAACTGGACAAGTAACTGATCGTGAAGGTTAACTGAGTGGTAATGCTCATGATTTATCTAAAACTATTCTGAAGCTATTGAAACTAAGTAAACAGCTAAATTTTGGGTATTCATAACCCCCAGCACTCGACTGCAATAATAATAGAACCACATAAAAGTTTTGAAACCATGTAAGGATATCATTAATCACAATTATTCCCTTAAGCATCTCATCAAACACATGGGGACTAAGACTTTAACATGGGGATGCTTTTTAAACATAAAAAGATAACACCATCACATGACCAAATCATAAACTGAGGTTTTTATTCTGAATTTGTATGAACATGATATGAAAGTTACAATATTTAAAATATGCTATAATGCCTTCCAGGTGAAATCAATTGAAAACATAACTTGAAAATTGAATTACCAAGATATAGCTAAACATACTTCAACTTTCAACGTGTAAGGACTCTTTCTATCAAAAAGCTCTTGGAAACATAACAAGGAGTCATTATTCAAAGCCCAATCATTTAGACATTCCATCAAAAACTTGAAATTCAAAGACTTGAGCATGAGAATAGTCAAAACATGAGATGCTAACATAATTGAAATACTACCAATCATGGAATTAGGGATTTAACATGCGAATAGCACCATTCAAACATGTAAGGTTTAATTTTAACAACAATTACTTGTAAATATCATGTAAAATAGAGATTCATGGGAGTTCATGGATAAAGTTCATAATAACATGTAAATATCATTCTTTTAAACTTGAAATTTGGGTTGTTGGACTTCATGGGTGGAAAAGGCCCATGGATGAACATCTAACATACCTGTTTGAAGAATTCATGAAGTTCTTAGTGGGTTTCTTGAGAATTGACCTTGAATGTTGAAGACCTAGGGATTGTTCTTGAGAGAAGGTTGCTTAAATTTGAGATAATTGTGAAATAAGAGGCAAATGATGCTCTCTTGGGACCTAAATCCCGTGTTTTGGCTAAATTAGGTGAAGAAAAAGACCCAAATGTCCTTGAAAAAATGTGACTGAAAGATGAAAATTTTGGGAGTATGCTATGGAGAGCATAAATGGAGCGTGCACCGCATGCTATATCGCATGCTCCCTCAAGGGTGAAATAGAGCTAGTGTTGCATGCTAATCACGTGACCTTACTGCCCCTTTCATGAAATGGCTATAACTTTTAGCCTGAGTATTGGATTAAGGCGAAATTGGTATCCTTGGAAAGTTGATTCAATTATATACAATTTGGTGGGTCTTGAGCTACAAAATTCTACATCTATAAAAATTTATACATGTTCAAAGTAGACCCTTGTAGAATCGAATACCAAACTTTAGACTAATCAAAGGATCTTAGCTTAACTTTTTTAAGTGATTCTTAAGAACATTTTTCACCTAGAAATCACTTTACATGCTAGGATAAAGATCATGACATATCTATTCAAAATAAATTCATGGGATTAGAGTCAATACACGTAATAATGACACCTTAAAGTATAGCCCATTAAATATGGGGTATTACACATTGCTACGAAAAGAATTGTGAATCTCAGGAAACTAACTGATTTCAAGTGTCTTGTGAGTGATTACCTTGATTTCCAAAAATTTCATCTAATTTTCTCTCATTGTGATAATGAGATGGTTGAAATTCCTGTCAAGATGGTTTTTGCTATTCTTCGTATGTCAAAAGACAACAGTGAACTGGAAACGCTGGTCTTAGGAAATCGAATTGTGGTAAGAAAATATATTTTTGAAAAATTATTTGATAAAAAATTCTTTGGGAGTATTCCTTTCTTCTCTGGAAGTTGGCCTGAGGATTTTGATGTAAGCCTTGAAAAGGAAAAACAAGTGATTGCTGAAGAAGGTTCAAATCCTAATTACCTACGTCCCTCAACTATGAACTTTGAATATTTGATTTTGGCTTGTGGCCACTTCACTGCTGCCACATAAATGTTCTCTTAGCACTCTTTCTATTCGTGATATATTTATGGTTTATTGCCTGCTGTAATAAATTAAAATAAATTGGGCTGAATGGATGATTGGTATATGTTTAAAAGTGCTCACGATTCTAACCCCTGTACTAGTTTACCATATGGGATGATAATTACTCAAATTTTAAAGGATATTGGCATTAATCTCTGTGGATATCGTGTGAAGGAAACATCCTCTACTTATGATGCTAAGGCGTTTTTTTGCATGGTATATATTTTGTATGATGGAAAATGGATTCATAAATCTGCACCCTATCCCAAAATTACTCCCTCTAGAGAAGGATCATCTTCCCAAACTCCTAGTGTTTCTAGCTTGTAGGCATGATGGACTCTCTCTTTGAGGAAAACTTGAAATTTAAAGGAATCCTCAATACTATTATGAAAAAGCTAGATAAAATTCACGGCAATCTATTGTAAGTAAACTTCCACTCTAATGTAATTGGGACAGATGTTGGAAAGCTATTGATTTAGAAAGAACAACTAAATAAAGAAGGATTTCGGTCCATCAACGTTATTCTTGATCAAGTTAAAAATCTCTTTGCCGCTATCAAAGTTTCCTAGAATGAACTTGTTGTTTCCATTCAAAACTCCTACTCTTCCTTGTCCAAGCATATTGAAAAATCCTACTATCTCTTTTCTGAAGCAGTGGTCAACACTCTGAAATACTTCCTTGTTGATTGTTAAACTCAACGTTCATTTTTGTTACCCCTCTTCTAGACTGTTTTAATGATGAAGGGGGAGAATAATTTTATATGGTCTTATGGTACTCTCTTTATATTTTGTGGTATGCTGAAAGTTTTAGTTGGTTTAGACTCCTTATATTTTTGTGGTATGCTGCCAATTTTAGTTGGTTTTAGACTCTTTATATTTTTGTGGTATGTTGCTAGTTTGTAGTTGGATTTTAGAATCTTTATTTTAGCGTGGAATGTTGCAGCTATGCGCTTTTATTTTTAAACTATCGTAAACTAAGTGACTCCAGTACAATGGTATTTCTTTGTATTTTCCTGCCTTATAAATTCTTACTGATGCATATGTACTGCACATAGTATACTATGTTTCTTGTAAAGTGTTGCTGTCATGGAAATCTTGGAGCTACTCAAATCCAAAAATCCAACATCTATCTAATAGTGAGGGGGAGCAATAAATCAAGGGGAGTACAAATCCGCACAAGCTATCAAAATAGTCAGGGAAGTATCCATCACTCATATATCTCTCTTTGGTGTCATCATAAAAAAAAGGGGAGATTGTTAGCCCGAAATTATTTTAATGGTGACTCAAAAAATGTTCCTTCTATTTCAGGAAAACAACACATCATCAAAACACACAAGGAAGGAAGATCAAGGATAGAATCAAGACTTATATGGAAAGACCAATCAAGACCAATGCCATACAAGGAAAAACTTAAGAGGACAAAGCAGCTGCATATGGAAAGTATATCAAATCAGTTTCTCCACATATTCCTTGAAAGATTCTTAACTTCCAAAAAAAGAAGAAGGAATCAACTCTTCTACCATCCATCTAGACACCTTCCTTACGGGAAAACTCAAATCAATCATTCAACAAAATATATGGAGATCTCAGCTCATATCACTCAAATCAATATTCAAGAGTGATTGAGTCAAATCCCTTGGGTTACCTTATAGAGCAATCAATCAAGAATCAAAGGAATAATTCTTGATCTCTATCTTAGACTATTTATAGGCTCTCCTATTTTAGCATTATTGTACAACTTCACTTGAGAAAATAGTCCAACAAATTCATTGTAATCATAGAAAATATTATGTTACGAGTGGAAAAAAAGAGAATAGCTAGTGTTATGAGTTGAGATTGTGACCAGAGAAGAGAACTAAATTTTGTTTCAGTTCAAGGACAAAGCATCAAGCTACTTACTATACTTTACTCCATCAAATTTGCTCTAAAGGGAACCCTTGTAACCCAAGGGTACTGGAAGTAGGCACCACAAGGGTATTCCGAACACAGTATAAATCACCGTGTTAATATTTTGCGTTTTACTTTATTACTCTCTTACATTAGTATTTGCAGCACTAACCTTGTTTTGCAGATAAGTCAACTGGAACACCAGCTCACTCGACTGTTGTTAAACTGATTTTAAAAAGTAACTCAATTCACCCCTCTCCTCTTGAGTATTACCTGCGTTTGTAAAAATTAGATAAACCATATCTTGCAATTAATGTAATCATTGTGAAATTTATGAAAAGAAACTAAATCATGATACTTGATTTATACTTACAAGTAACCAATAGGTTGTTGAGAAATTCCTTCAACATATTCTACATTAAATGGATTGCCCATTTTATTCTGATATGCTTCAATTGTCAACCAATTAGTACAAAATTTTTGGTTCAAAAATCCAATTATATCAAGGCAAGTAGGTAATATTTTGGCCATCTTTTATATCTCAGACGACGATCCAGATCGTCTCCTTCTCGACATTGAGTCATAAACTCGAATGCGCTTCTCTTTTATAATGACGACAACCAACACTCAGTGGAATTCATCACTGCAATTGATTGGGATGTAAAACTCATCGACGAAATGTCAAGGTAAGCCAGCTGGAATGCTAAAACCTTTGATGATGTTGATTAAGCATTCCTCATTTTTGGAAAATTTTAATGTTGTTGACAATACCTATCGTAGGAATTATTGATGTAAACTTCTCACAAATAATTACCTGTCATGTATCTGTATTGTTCTTATATTTGCAACTTGGCCTCCTTTTGGAGGTTGTAAAAAATGACATTGGTGTGTTACACATATTATCAAACATTTAAGATTACGTGACAGTAAAATTGATACACATATATAATTAAATAAAGTATTAATAGTAAGATGTATGACATTTAAACCTCATCATTCCAGCAAGTTTGGGATTGTCACATTAAATAGAACTAATTCTTCGTTCTGGGATGTGCAACAAAAAAGTCAAACATAGCAAAACCAAGACTCGATTTGTTCACTTTATAGTGTTCGTCATTTTTTTTTTGCATAATTTATATATGTTAATGTTATATTTTTACAAGAAGATTCATATAAATCAATATCTTTAAAAATAATTTATTGACCTGTTGACATAAAGCTTTAATAACCCATCGGCAATCCATTCTGAATAATTCTTGATCAACTTTACTAGTTTTTTTGGATCCTTATTTGAGATGTTGAATCCTTCAAACGGGTAATTCTTCCGTTCTTCTAGACTAATGGGCTTTACTTTTTCTTCGTCTTTGGAAGCAGTTGATGGATTATCAACTGTGATATTATGTTGTTCAGCAATAGCTTTTACTGTGACATCCACTTGGAAAGCCTGAATTGTCAATGCTAATCACAGAGATACAAAAAAATGGAAAAGTATAACTCATCCGTTTTAGCAAATCAAATAGGTCTTCCTCCTATTTTAAATTGTACCAACAGATTAATATCTGTTTCAACAGATGGATCATCTGTTGGGACAAATTAAAATAGAAGAAAGACCAGTATGATAATTTCCAACAGATGACCCATCGGTAGCAACATATGACTCATCTATTTGGAAGAACTAAAACAGTAGGAAGTCATAATTTAATTTGTCCCAACAGATGACCCATCTGTTGCAGTAGATAGGTCATCTATTGGTACAAATTAAAACAGTAAGAACTGGTTGATTTGCTAAAATAGATGAGACATATGTTGCAACAGATGATGCATCTGATATAACAGGTTAGTAAACTGTTACAGCAGATGCATATATCTGTTTGATAATTTTTAGAAAATGTGTCATTTATTGAAACAAATATGTAGTCTATTTGTTTTTTAGAACTGATGATATATATTCACCTTCTTCAGCTCATGCTGCTCTCATGTGGCCCTTGTACATTGAATAAAAATGTAAGACAAAGAAAGAAGAGTTGCAATTTTGCCTTTTTTTTTATGCAATTGTCACGACCCAAGTATACCCCTAGTCGCGACACGGTGCTTACGGCTACAAGTGACCCCAAGTTAACCCATGGTCTGGTACCTACAATGAGCACTGAATAAAATAAAAGTAAAACAACATGTGCGAAAGATAAACCAATAAGGTACTGTCAATCTGATTACTGAAGTATATAAAATGAAATGTCTGAAGTATGTGATAAACACTGGAAAACTAAATTGTTTGTCTGAAAGCCTAAAAAACATAAGGAGTTGATGGGACAAACCCCTAACTAACTCTAACTAACTGAATCATAATGAAATGTTGAAATTAATGAAATAACATATCACGTCCTCGATGGATGAGGACTCACACTACTGCTTTAGGGGAACTGCTGAGCTATTTAGGGATAATCAGGAAACTGTGCGCTCGAACCTACATTATAAGACAACATAATGCAAGAGAAAAATATGTGATCAGTACTTTGAATGTACTGGTACGTAGGGTAAGGACTAAGAAATACACATGGAAACTGAACATGGATACATGGACATGTCAAACTGAGAATGGAAGTATCACGACCCGAACTGAGGCCCTAGTTGCAACGAGCATCCCGAACTATGAAGGCCCGAGCGCCCTTTTAATCTGAAAATCATGCACAGTATTCATATATTATAAATAAATACGGAGAAATAAATAATGGAATCATGGTCATTCTCTGAGTTCAACTGAACAATACGGAATTAGATTCATAAATATTCGAAAACCACATGAACACTAGTCTACAAAATCTCTAACAATACAAAAATCAACGTCTGTCTAAATGTTGGAACAAGGCCCCCAATCTGACCATGAAACAAAACAAAATAGTAATGCCTAATAACTAAGACCTTCTAAAATAAGGGAGGTTCACAACTGCAAACTTCAGACAAATAATCTACAGCTTAGCGGGACCCTAAGACTGTACCTCAAATTCTAAAATATAGAGGGTCAATACAGATGTACTGGTACGTAGAGCAATCTAAAATAATATACTTTTATACAACATAAATGAGAGAAATTCATAAAATATGTCAGTCTAAAAAAGTTGAAAATACATGGGCATAATCAACAGACTTCAAAATATTTTTGTAAATCACAACTCAACTCTTTGTCTTACTTCTAATCTAGGTGGTACACCTTACAATTCTATGACCCCCGGACTATATGGAGTCCGCCCTTGACTTGGTAACTAAGCCCTTAACCCAAGTTTTTCGCAAGGGTTGGAGTTTCTGATTTTGATACGCCAAAGGGAACAAGGCCAGTGTATAATCCCTATCTTGGGACATAATAAAACCCGTATCAGCAAAACATAATTCTGGGCTATGAGTTATCTGAAATTGTGCCTTCTTCGGGTAACCACCTAACTATCTTTAAGCCCATTTTTAACCTGTTTTAAACATTCATCTTTCTGAAATTAAAATCTAAAAATCTGAAGGAAAATCTGTATTATGTTTTGTTCTGTGTTATCATGGCATTATCTGCTTTGGTATCATCATATCAAAACTTGCAAGTCATATGTCTAAGCCATAGAGTGTTATGTTACAATCCTTTTATTCAAAATAAAGTGTTTGGACCACCAAATTATTCAAACAGTACAAAAGAATTTGTATATCGAAATACTTGAAAACTTATGCAAAGATTCTCTCTTTCAATTCTTAAACATGTGGTGGTCATTTACTTCGTAGCAAACCATCCAATTCTTTCAATATCATCTTCAATAGTTACAAATAAGGAATATCCCTCTTTTCAATTCACAACCAATATAAAGTTCATAAATGATAGTAAAACTCTTGGTTCATGCTTTAATACATGCAATTGAGTAACCCATAACTTGTAAATCAAGAAATAACACAATGAGAGAGGGAAATACATCATTCATGCTCTCAATTCATATTTCAAAACTAAAAACGTATATATACATATACATGAGTAAAAATTCTTGTTTAAGGTAAGGCCTCAAGACCAAAGCGTTCACAATACATACTTCTTAATATAATTCGAACCCCTTCATAAACATATGATTTCTCAACATTCAAAACCTTATTAAAACGATTTTATCATGCCCATGTAGTTTAGGAAAAACCCCACGTACTTTTGATTACTTAGTTTGAAGGAAGAAACTCAAGTCTTGATTCATTTCTTAGAAATCTTGACCCAAGAGCTTGATTCTTGATCTTTGGGGGCTTAGGGTTTTCTTGAAGAGGAAAAGAGCATAATGATGCAACAAAAGTTCTTTGACGGCTTAAATCTTGTGTTTTGGACGGTTTTGGGTGACGTAAATGACCCTATTGCCCTTAAATATGCAGAAACAGAAACTAGAAAATATGGGAGCGTTCTATAGAGCATGTGTAGCATGCTCTGGAGTGCCGAAATAGAGAGTGCGTTGCATGCTAATTGAGCGACCTCACTGCCTCTCTTACGAAAATGGCTATAACTTTTCGCTCGGGTATCGGATTAAGGAAAAATTGGTATCGTTAGAAAGCTGGCTCAATTATCTATAATTTAGTGGATCTTAGGCTGCAAAATTCTACTTGTATCAAAAGTTATACACATTCAAAGTAGACCCTTGTAAAATCAAATACAAAGATTTAGCCGAATCAAAGGTTCATAGTTCAACTTCGCTCTAAGTGATTCCTATGAAAATTTTTCACCTCGAAAGCACTTCAAACACGAGGGTAACGATCATGACACTTATTCTCACTTGGAAATAATTTATATTAGATCTTACACACGTAGGAACAACAGTTCAATTTCTAGTTCGAAAATGCGGGGTGTTACATTATCTCCCCCTTGGAATCATTCATCCCCGAATGATGGGTAGGGACCTTTTGAAGCTCTAAAAGTGTAGGATAAAGAACATAATCTAGAATTGAATATTTTTCCTTAACGAAATATGGAAAGGTATCAAACGAGCTTCATGATAACCCCCAATGAACATGTAAACACGAAGCCCGAGGTAACGAGACTTTACATAGGGATGATCTTGCACTTGAGTTCTATGAATCATAATCATCACTACATAAGGCATGAGTTAATTTGGTGATAATAGGTCTAATTTACGTCGATACTAATCATGAAATAAGGTTTTTCAGGGGCATAGGATTAGAAGCATTTTCTACCTTACAAGGTACAACAAATACACTTGAACTTACAGACACTACTCGGCTATGCGCCAATATTAAATAGCATACTTCACACTTTACAACTTACAATTCTCCCATGACACATCTAAACACAAGAATTTGAGTCCCACTGCCTAGTACTTTTATTTTGAAGCCTAACTAGGAGAAAAGAGATGCTAACTTAAGCTATAGGACCCTGTATTCTACATCCCATTAAGAAGATTAGTTCACCTTATCACTACCATCAAACACTCTTCGATTTTAATTCAAGAAATATAACCACATAGTACATGGGTTGCTTTCAACAATCACTACATTCAAGCCTATCATTACTACACCCACTTCAAGGACTCCCCCACTAAAACCAGCAAATGTAATCATTCTCCTAAAGATTTTCGCTATATATCTCCTTCCTTACTATTTCTCATAACGAAAGTTCATCTCCTTCTTCCCCCTTCTCCTAAAATTTTATCTAAAGAAATCACATCCGAAATTCTCACCTTCAATAACATCTACTCCCCTACCTAAAAAATCACCACCATTATACTAGCATACGGAGGGTCATTGAGGGACCCGAGCATAAGTATAATGAATGGGAGAAACACTACTCAGTCATAACTTATACTTGTTGCACTACTCAAGGAGGGACGTGAGGTGAAGATACGATAGAATAGACACGAAGTGCTTCAGCTATCAAGTGTCTGGATCATAGTAAAAAGTCATGACATAAACACAACATAACATGATTTCTTAGGACAGACTATAGTGAGAAACACGGGTGCACATATCTCATGATTTGTATATCATAAGGTCGGAATTCATAAAGTCACTGATTGAGACAAGGATTGATACTTAAAGCTATTGGTTCTCATTTTCAGAGCTGAAATAGTCATGAGTTCGCACAACTTTATCTTTTTGGCTAATCCCGACATAAAGTGAATCAGTAACATATGAAACATAGTTCTTTAGAACCAAGCATGATTTGGGACACGGATTTATGGACCATGAACATCATAACATAGATCTTGGATACTTGGAATATTAGATCATTAAGGGAAATTATTGCTTCTAGTTTGGAGGTCGGGACATGACATGAGTTACATAGAGAGATCAAACCTTAGACATAGGCAGGACTTGAATACATAAGACATCGGTAGATGACTATTCAAATTGAAGTAGGAGGAGCTTGCTTGAATAGGAATTGATTCGTCATGATTCTTTCTTGAAACTTGACACCAAGAAAAAATTCGGGGACTACATTAATTCACCATCCCCCCTATAATCAAAGTCAAAATCTTATACTTGAGGACATAACCTTACATCAAATCTATAGACACAACCCTCAACACAAAAGGGATATCACCATATACATAAACTCTAAACTTTCCTTGATAAACTATACTCTAAAGGCCTTGCTTTTCTCAAATGCTACTCTTAACTTTCGTTAGCCTCAACAGCCATCACCCTACAATTCCCACTCTCATAAGCATACATATCCTCACCCCTTGTCACTTAACAATTTATTCTCCATCACTTAACATACTCACATTAAACCTCTAATCACGTAACTTACAACTTATCAAATTTGTAAAACAATACCAAAGTAGCATATTGCCCACTTGTATTTCCTCAATTCAGCTCTAAGGAACATCACACAACAACTTCTTAGTCTTTCCCATACTACAAAATCCAAGAACATGAACTAGGTACACGCGGACACTTATACCATAAAATCTTACCTAATGCCATACTACCGGGGGGGGAGGTGCAACTTATTCTGATACACTTACGTCCTTATTCACTTAATGACTCAACCACAATTCATCATTTTAACACTTGTCCTCATGTACATATATACCTTACAATTACCACTTAACTTTCATAAATTATCAACCTAGGCTCTTTCACAAATCACTTCAAGCCTACTAATTCTTTCCCACAAAACATACATCATTAATCTTCAGCTACTATTCCCACCACTACACTCCATATCTAAAATTTAAGCTTATTGTCTAACGATGCCAATCATATGGAGCATGCCACATACTATACTAATCAATCAAATAGAAATATCAAACTAGGTCTCATATTTTACTTAACTATGGCCCATAAGTTCATCCTTTCCACGACATTACTACTACACCTCAAAATCTACTACATACCTCCTCACATAAAGTACTAGTTTATAACTACTAGAGAAAGGTAAAATCAAGGGGTAAAGTTACATAATAGGGATAGTCGATCTTAATCTTATATTATAACCCATTATGATCTTATCAACATATCCCACTCCCTCACATCATATTTACGTACCCATGCATACATCACCACTACCTTCAAAATTCCGTATACAATAATGAGTCTCTACCCATAACTTATTGACCAATTTACTCCTTTCCATTCATAGCCTATACGTGATTTCTACTATCACCACAACTATCCATTTTGAGATTCTTCCTTATTTTGAATAAATAATAATCTTAGCCACCATACCATAGACAGTCTACTAAGGGTGTCTGCCACCACATTGGCTTTTCCCGAATGATACAAAACACTCATATTATAATTTTTCAATACTTCTAACCACCTTCTCTGATGAAGGTTCAACTCTCTCTGCGTAAACACATACTGCAAAATTTTATGATCTGTAAACACATCAACATGCACCCCATAAAGATAGTGCCTCCATATTTTCAAAGCAAACACAACAACAGCTAATTTAAGATCATGGGTAAGATAGTTCTTTTCGTGAGGCTTAAGTTGTCTAAAGGCATAGACTATGACCTTACCTCTCTGCATCAAAATACAACCCAAACCAACTCTAGAGGAATCACAATACATAATAAACCCATCTGTACCATCAAGTAATGTGAAGACTGGTGCTAAAGTGAATCGAGTCTTCAACTCTTGAAAACTCTTCTCACTAGAATATGACCACTAAAACTTAACTTTCTTCTGAGTCAATTTGGTCATAGGAGAAGTAATGGACAAAAATCCCTAAACAAACCATCTATAATAACCAGCAAAACCCAAGAAATTTCTGATGTCTGATGGAGAAATAGGTCTAGGCCAATTCTCCACAGCTCAGTCTTTTGGAGACCAACTCTAATGCCATCACTGGAAATAATATGATCGAGGAAAGCTACTAAATTTAGCCAAAATTCACACTTGTTGAATTTGGCAAACAAGTGGTAATCTCTAAGAGTTTACAATACAATTCTAAGATGGTCTGCATGATCATCCTCGCAATGGGAATAGACAAGGATATCATCGATAAAGATTATGAAAAACATATCTAGTTACTGTTTGAATACTCATTTCATCAAGTCTATGAAGGCCACTGGGGCATTGGTTAGCTCGAAAGATATGACTAGGAATTCAAAATGACCATAACGGGTTCTGAAAGCTGTCTTTGAGATATCACATTCCCTTACTCTAATCTGGTGATAGCCGAATCTAAGGTCTATCTTGGATAAATAACTTGCACCTTGGAGTTGATTAAATAAATCATCAATTCTAGGGAGAGGATATCTATTTTTAACCATGACTTTATTCAGTTGACGATAGTCAATGCACATACGCAGAGAACCATCTTTATTACTAACGCATAGAATGGAAGCGCCCCATGGAGAAACACTGGGCCTTATGAAACTCTTATCTAAGAGATCCTCGAGTTTTTCTTTCAACTCTTTGAGCTTGGTAGGAGCCATATAATATGGGGGAATGAAGATGGGTTGTGTATCAGGAAGAAGATCAATTCGAATTCTATTTTCCTATCGAGAGGTACCCCTAGCAAATCTTCAGGAAATGCATTAGGAAACTCATTGACTACATGGACTGACTGAACTGTTGGAGTCTCAGACTTAGCATCTTTGACTCTAACTAGGTAATAGATGCACCCTTTTGATATCAACTTTCCAGCTATAAGATAAGATATGAAATGACTTTTTGGAGACAATAAATTGCCTTCCCACTCAAATACTGGCTCATCAGGAAACTAAAACTTTACCACTTGGGTGCGATAATCTATGGATGCATAACAGGAATGGAGCCAATCCATACCAAGGATAAGGTCAAAGTCAACCATGTCTGATTCTATCAAATCTGCCAATATAACCCTATGAAGGCAGTGATAGAACTCTTTCTATAGATTCGTTTGGCAACGACTGACTCACCTACTGGAGTAGAAACCAAGAAGGGCTCAGGGATCTTTTTAGGACCTATTTCAAAATTCCCTACAACTACTGGGGTCATTTAAGAGAAACTCGACCCCAGGTATAACAACACATAAACATCAAAATGAAAGACATGAAGCATACCAGTAACAACATCGGGTGAACTCTCCTGCTCCTAGAGAGATGGTAAAGCATAAAAATAATTCTAGCACGGACTGCCATTGGTACTGGATGATGCACCCTAAGAAGGGGTTGGGCGAGCTATGAGAGCTGGTGCACTAGTAGTTTGAGTTTGGGGATGAATATCTCGGCTTTTTTGCTTAGCATACGGGCATTCCTTGATACAATGGCCCAACTGACCACATCTAAAACAACCTTTCTAACCCAATAAACACTCACCAGGATGATTTTTTACCATATATAGCATATGTAGGATAACTGGGCCTTCGACCTACACTGTTCTAAAATCTGGACATAGAAATCTTACCCCATTATTCCTGTCTGGTTCTAGCTGTGGGGGCACTAGCTGAAGATAGCGTTGGCAAAGGAGGACGACTCTAGAATTGCGAACAATTTCCCCTACATACCTTGACTGACCATACTCAAACTACCCAGTTCTAGCCTTCTTATTACTTCTATCTCTTCCCTTTATCTTTTTTACCTCAATTTGTTGGGTATGAGTCATCAATCTAGCAAGATCCATATCTCCAATAAGCATCTCTCCAGTAACAAACTTACTCATACTAGATCTAGTGTCAGCTCACTGTCATTGAGCCCTGCCTCAGGTTCATGAACTCCTCAATTCTTTCTTTCCGCAACTTATGCGAAAAGAACCTATCTAGAAACGCATCCTAAAACACCTGCCAACTCATGGGAGATGCATTCTCACTCGTACCTTTCTTCCACATAACAACCCAATCATAAGCAACATCCTTCAACCTATAAGAAGCCAATTTTACACTTTTCTCTTTAGTAACATACATAACTTGGGTGATCATTTTCACCTCATCCAGATACAACTGTGGGTCCTCACCTATCTTTGACCCAAAGAATTCAGGCGGATTCATCCTCATAAAGTCATGAAGTCTGGCTGTAGCTAAATTAATCTCTTGATGATGCAGTACTGCAGCCTGATTATTGGCCTTAATATTAGCAGTCACAGCTTGGGCTAACGCCTGAAAGGCAGCCTGAAATTCGGCATGAGACACATTCTCATTCAAAGGATCAACAGGTTGGGGTGGCTGATTATCATTCCTATGGGCATTAGCTCTGCGAGGAGTCATGTTATGTCATGAAAGATCATGAGTTAATAGCAGATAGAGACAGCTGTAAGCACGATGGATTATGAAAGAAAAAAATGATTTACCTAAAATGTCTCGTAGCCTCTTGCTCATAAATGTGACACGCTTCACACCCATGATTAAGACTCTACGTAACGCGGCTTGTCTGACTCCCTAGGACTCTTTAAACCTTAAGCTCTGATACCAAGTTTGTAACACCTAGAAACCTGGTCCCGAGATATCACTCGGTGCTCAAGACTACAGTAGTCTTTAGCTAACCCTGTAAGCCTGCTACTAAGTCTATAACTCATATTAAAGTAATTTAATCAGATAGCAAATGCCAAAATATTGAATTATATCAAAATTGGCTGAGATCAACTAAATATATTGTCTGGATAGTTAATGCTGAAAGACTGAAAGTAATAGCTAGTAGTCCGAAAAGCCTCTACTTACTAAGAACTAGAGATCTATTGGGACAAACCCCCAATTGACTCGGACTAAACTGAAAGTAACTAATAAAATAATAAGAAAGCTGGAAAATCTGGATAAATGTGCCCTCGAACCATGAGGACTCACCAATTATTGGGATGTAGATAGAGATGCCCGAAATCACTCACACTGCTAAGACTGAGCACCTGAACCTACATTATGAGACAATGTAGCACATAGACGTATATTTGGATCAGTACTTTGAGGATGTACTAAGTATATGGGGGTGAATGCACAAGTAAATCAATATCTTAATATTATAAAAATTCATAGAATATGCATGTTGTGTGTAATGACTCACATAGCTGGAATAACTGAAAGCTGAAAATCATAAATCATGAATAATAAAACATACTGCATAAATCTGGTGAGCCATCACATTTTGAAGTCTAAAAGTTGAACTGTTATCTATCATTCTTTTCTAGTAAACTATAGGAAAACTACTTTTAAAAACTATTCTGAAGATCTTTACTGTTAGGGAAATTCCTTTAAAAGCTTTTCTATTGTTCTTTACTAGTAGGGAGGTTCTCTTAACCGACATAAACCATATGAGCTATCATGGAGTCCAACGTCTCGTTTTCCTAAGGAAAAAACCTCACGTTGGGGAGAGGTGTCATATTCTTGCCAGGGAGTATAACCTGAGCTAAGTGATCACATCTGCAACTGTCATCCATATAGAAATGGGAATACTGAATTTGTACCTACGTTGGCTCGTATTTTTAGGAAAGTAGGATGCGCTAAACCCACACTTTCCACTCGGTGCTAAATACTACTCCCTTTAATTGTATGCTCATTCTATAGGAAATCCACTTTTAAAAGTCATAATATTTCATACTAAAAGCTAACTGTGCATCTGTTCATTCAAAACTGAATTTAAGCTGTAAAGTGGATTTCATGTCTTAGCCGAAGATCGAAAGATCAAATCTTTATTCAAAGCTGTGTATAAACATAGCATGGGATGCTTAAAAGCATAATCATTCTTGAAGTAGCAATACTCAACTAGGGTTTGATAACCCATGCATCAATTCCATGTTAAATCACCATAAAGTTCATGCTTGATATGAAAATATTCATAATTCGCCTCAAATTCTGGAAATTATAGTCACACACATGAATTTACGAAAATATACATGTAATTCAACATCCAAAGCACTTGTAATCTCGTGATCTTCAAATAACAATATTTGGGTATGAACCCTAAATTGAAATTCATATAAAATTGTGTAAATTTATAAATAGAAAACTAGTTTTGGGCACAAGGATGAAAGATTTATCCTTGTTCAAAAATCCCACATACCTTAATTGATGCAATTGATGAGAACACTTGATTTTGGATTCCTATTTGTGCTCTTGAAGATGGATTCTTGATTATCTTGAATTGAAAACCTTGAATTTTGAGTTTTCTTGGAGAAACAATGGCGGAATTTGATTTCTTGGAGATGAAGATTTGATGTTCTAGGGTTTTCTTTGAGAGTAAGTTAATAAAAGTGAGCCTAAAGTGTATAGAATAGGTTAAATTATCTGTTATTCACGAATTGGGGGCTGGAGAATTAACTAAATTGCCCTTTTAAAATTAAGTTCGAA
Organism: Capsicum annuum; assembly: GCF_002878395.1. NCBI lineage: Eukaryota > Viridiplantae > Streptophyta > Magnoliopsida > Solanales > Solanaceae > Capsicum > Capsicum annuum. The sequence goes on along the minus strand of NC_061117.1, from coordinate 170,663,855 downwards.
AATTGAAAAATCTCGATTTTGCCACCTACCGCGACGCACCACTATCGCGGTGGCTTACTGAAAATTGGCAAATGGGAAATGAAAAATCAACGCGACATGAAGCTAATCGCGGCAAGCCACTGAAATGCCATTTAGGCCATCACTGCGACGCGGTACTATCGCGGTAAGTTACTGGATTTTGACAGTTGGAAAATGGGATTTCACCGCGACGTGGGCCAATCGCGGAGGTCTACTGGAAATTGATAATTGTCATTTTGCGTGTCATTGCGACGCGGTTCTTCTCAATTTGGGACACTGTCTTCACTAAAAGGGTCATAATTTCCCAACCAATTATCGGATTGAGGCGAAATTGATATTGTTGTAAAGCTAATTCGATTATCTACTCAATGGTGGGTCTAGAGCTGGAAAATTCCGTACGAATCAAAAGTTATTTATTTTTTAAGTTGATCCTTGACACACTAGGGGATAAATTGAGCTAGGAAAAGTACGGGGTATTATATACTCCAAGCCCAACTATTTGTCACCGGGAGATTGAAGTCGCCGTGGATTGAAGGGAGAAATTTGCAGAACTGTTGGTTGGGAGAAGCTTGAGAGAAACAGTCGAGATAGAGAGAGGGAAGAGAGAGGAAAGAGACGCTTGATTTGAAGAGTAGAGGGGTGTGAGTTGATTTGTATTTTTGAAAATATTAAGCAAATCCACAATTAGCTTAATTAAATTTCCTAATTATGTTTGACCCTTTAAATTGGTCAATGTCACCAATCCTTCATTCAAGCCTTAAATGACACCTTCTCTTCAATTTTATCAACTTACGTAACATAACAATTCAATCGTGTCAAAATTCTGACCCTCCCAGGGGGCGGAGCCAAGTGGGAGCAATGAGTCCTTCCAAGCTCACTTTGCAAAAAATTATTGTATGGTCTATGGTTAAAATTATCTTTTACGCATATATAGTAGATCTTCAATCCTCTTATTAACTTTTTTGTGCTTCAATTTTGAATCCTGAGTGAAATTGTTGGCTCCGCCGCAGATGGTTATTATAATTGCTTGCATTACACCATTAAGTCATTATCATAATTCAACAGAACATATTCTTAGAAGCTTGTATAGATTAGAGCAAGAGTCACTTGATTTTTACAGAATAATCAACTGTTTGAAGGCACCATACCATACTGACAAAACAAGTGAGTATAACATAAAGCACCCTCCCACTTTACATCCAAACTTATGAACTTGGTCGACTTGTGTAACTTTCTAAACGATCATCAAGTCGAGCATTCCACAAAAGCAAAACGCAGATAGTATTACTATTACTAACCATCCATAGCAATGGCAGTATTACTTGGATTTTGGTTTGAAATCAAAAGGTTATCTAAGACATTCCGCTGATTATGAGCAGCTCCAAAGGTGAATTCCTGTGGAGGGACGGCAAAAGCAGGATGAGCGGAAATTGATGTAGCAACAGAACTGTTGAAGGCTGGAATTTGAACTGAATCACTAGGCTTTGCGTAGTTAAAGGTGAAGGATGGCACAGGAGAAGGGACGACTGGCATGACAGATGCAGGCTTGTTCTCCAGTGACCCAAAGATCTTCTGCTCATACTCCTGTAGTTGTTGGTAAACCCCTGCATTACAAAAAAATAAAACACGAAAAAAGGTCTCACTGACGTATAGGGCTCTAACTAAAAACATAACAGAATTTGAATGACAAGAAAAGGACGAGGAAGAAAGCTTTTCCGTGATTTTAAAAGGAGAAAAGCCATTTTTACAAAGGAAGAAAAGAGAGGCACAGTTACAAAAGTGAGGAACACATGGAGCTTGCAGATGATGCAGACATAGTGTGTGTTCTAAGCTTCTTACTGCAAAAGCATTCGGCTTGCACTTAGAACAAGCTCCATTTCAGTCATAGTGAAACATTACACTGACATTATTTTCAAGGGGCAAAATGCTTTCCAGTTCTATTTTTATATGATAATTCAACTAGCACTCTCACCCACCCTATCCCCACCCCTAAAGGAAAAAAGATTACAGAAATCTAGAGACAAGAGCATATCCAAGTAGAGTAACTAGGTAGGTATCCCAGCTTTTCAGATTAATAAAAGGTAAAATGAAGAACTGCTTTTAAGGGTATATCTAAACCTTGATTAAGGTCGATAGAAGGCCTCCGATCTTTCACCCACTGATAGCTTTGTGCAAGTTTCCAGCCTTTACTTTTCATCAGGTAAGCAATTACAATGGCAGGTGACCTGTAAAAAATGCACAATTAAGTTCTAGTAATAGTTACTTCTGCAACCAGAATGGAGGTCTTCACAAGCACAGTTCAATTGAAAGCAATTCCATGGAATAGTTTACTGCATTTCTCATTCTCAGTCAACAAATCTAGGTTTCAATATTAAAATAATAAGACTAAGTAGAATCTGAAAACGGTAGCACACTTTAACCTGTACACCATCCAGGGAAACCCAACGGAAGAACAAAGAGAACGGAGGAAAGGATGCTTACGAAATCAAAAAGAAAAAAGAAAAAACCATGAAAACTTATGCACGCAAAATTCACAAATCAAATGTCCTAGCTAAGCGGTTAAAGAGTACATAGAAACTTCCAAAATTGAATTGGAGTTAGTAGAACTCCGAATATAGTGTTTGACGTAAAAGGGTTAGTCCTAACCTGCTTCTCCCCGACATACAGTGTACAAGAACACGAGCCCTATCCTTTTCACATTGTTCTGCAGAAGAAAAATACCATTAGCATCAGCTTATCCAGCAGAACATCTCCCAGAAAACATATAAAGATTGATCTTAAATAAAATTGAAGCCATAAACATGATAATGGGCAGTGGAGGAGTAGCCTCTGGTCCTTATTTATTTTTGGTGCAGTGACAGGTTGTATAGACGATCGGGTGTCTTTTGTAGAGTACCATGTCATGTCGTAGGTCTTTACTTTTTGGTATACTTCTTGTGTAAGCTGATTTTGGCCCTGTGATTAATGAAATTGTTTACCTGCTCAAAAAACAGCTATAGCAGTCGAACTGCATATCTTATTTTAGCACTAAAACTATACTTTCCTACTCAACAGTTGTAGATTGTAGAGAAAGTTCAAGTTAAATCTTCAAGTGCTGTCAAGTTCAAATACAAATCCAACAGGCAACCAAATTATTTGGAAAAGGAAAAGACAAGTGCAAGCTTCTCTTTCTACTTTACCCTGAAAATTCAAAACAAGGGCCAGTTGGGGACAAATCGATACACAAGAAGACAGTAGAAGACTCAAACATTCAACTGGAAAAAGATACAACTGAAGATCCGTGAAAGAATGAAGTATTGGATTATGTGAAGGGTTCGCAGTTGAAGTCCGGGTAGTTAATTTCATAAGAGATGTTTAACAAACCAGATTTGTCCTTAGACAGGGACGAATGACAGCTGGAGGGCAGAAGTAAAACACATACAATAAAACTCTCTATACAAGCATGTCAACTTGGAGGAAGGATGCCTAGTCTCGTTGAAAGCAAAAGGCTTTGAGTTTGGAATTAGGTGAATGTTAGGAATGGAACAAGGGACATGATCAAGCATATCGTGACTTAATAAATTTATCAGAAGTTACCTCTATAGACTCGCCCCCCCTCAATTCCCTTCTTGTCCCGTCGCTGCGGTCGTCGCCGGCGTATTTAGGGTCCCTGCCAGCTCAACTTCCGGCAACAGGGAAGGGTTTCATCTGCGGCAAAAAAGGTAGGTCAAAAAGGTGGTTCGAGGTCAGCAGACGTCCTGATCCTGGCAAGACCCGGAAGCCTCTCCGGCGTTACTCCGGCGACTTTCCGGCGACACTCCGGAGACGTACCAGCAATCTTTTAACCAGCTACTTTATTTCGGCAACAAACTTTTGTCATCAAATCGACAGAACCAGCAGCTAGCAGGCTTACCGGTGACATCTAATCTTGTATTCATTTAGCCATTTCATACAGTTTTGATTCCTCTATATTATTCTGTTTCTGTTTCCCTTTTTCTGCATCGTTTCCTGTAGCTGGTGTGTGTATTGGTGTCTGGCTACTTTGTTTGCAGACTGTTGAGTTGTGTTCTGGATTATTACATCGCTTGGCTTAGTTATAATTTGTGGGATAGACTTTTTCCTTGTTAACTCCTTATACTTTGCTTGTGCCTTCTATTTCCTGCTGTTGCTTTATTACTATGGTTACTTGTTTTCTTGTGGAGACATTGTGGCTGTGGGCTTTGATGGTAGTATAGGGTCATGTCCGAGGGGTTGGGGAGGGGGGCTATTTTGGGGGTGGGGGAGGAAGGAAGGAAGGACGGGGGAGTGGGGGCAAGGTCTGGCGTTAGGGGTGGTAGAGGAAGACATGTTGCTAAAGTCGATAGGCTGAGGATTGGGTCTTTGGAATATAGGGACTCAACAGGGTAAGTCTATAGAGCTGGTGAAGATTCTTAGAAAGAGGAGGATCAATATTGCGTGTGTGTAGGAGGCTAAGTGGGTAGGGTCTAAGGCTAGAGATGTAGATGGGTACAAGTTATGGTACTCTAGTAGCGAGAGACGTAGGAATGGAGTTGGCATCTTAGTGGATGAAGAGCTTAGAAGGTAGGTAGTGAAGTTGGTCATTGGGGGGTTTACCCTGAACGTGTGTAGTGTTTATGCGCTGCAGGTGGGCTTGGGTGGGGAGGAGAAGATGCGGTTTTGGGAGGCGTTGGATGAGGTGGTGAAAGGAGTGCCTAGTTCTGAGAAATTTGTTGTAGCAGGGGACTTCAATGGGCACATTGGGGCATTACCAGGAGGCTTTGACGATGTGCATGGTGGTTTTGGTTTTGGGGAGAGAAATGAAGAGGGAGCTGCTCTGTTGGATTTTGCGAGGTCCTTTGGGTTGGTTGTGGTAAATTCGAGCTTCTCGAAGAAGGACGATCACCTGATCAGCTTCCGAAGCGCGATAGCCAAGACCCAAATTGACTTTTTGCTGCTTAGGAAAGGGGATAGGGTGTTGTGTAAGGACTGTAAAGTCATTCTGAGTGAGAATCTTTCGACTCAACATAGGCTTTTGGTAATGGACTTGGGTATTAAGAAAGATAAGAAGAGAAGGCATGAAGAGGGTAGACCTAGAATTAAGTGGGACGGCTTAACGCCGGCGACTGCACGGGAGATAGAGGAGAAGGTGAAAGGAATGGAGGTGTGGGAATGTAAGGGAGACGTGGATGATATGTGGAATAAAGAAGTTAAGAAGAAAGTGGAGACGAAGAAGGGGGTGTATGCAAAGTTGGTTGAGAGTAAGGATGAAGAGGAGAAGCGGGCTACTAGGGAGGAGTACAATATATCTAGGAAGAAGGCTAAGGTAGCAGTTACGGCGGCTAAGACGGCAGCGTTCGAGAGCTTGTACGTAGGATTGGAGGTGAAAGGAGGGGAAAAGGGGTTGTTTAGGCTTGCTAAGGCTAGGGAGAGGAAGGGTCGTGACCTCGACCAAATGAAGTGCATTAAGGGGGAGGATGGTAGAGTGTTGGTGGAGGACAGTCACATTAAGAAGAGATGACAGATGTACTTTGATAGGTTATTGAATGATGAAGGGGATAGAGCTATTATGTTAGAAGAGCTGGAGCACTCTGAGGAGTGTTGTGATTTTAGTTATCGTAGACGCTTTAAGGTAGAGGAGGTCAGAGAGGCTGTTCAAAGGATGCGTTGGGGTAGGGCGACGGGGCCTGATGAGATTCCTGTGGATTTTTGGAAGTTTTCTAGCGAGGCTGGCTTGAGATGGTTGATTGGTCTATTTAACGGCATTTTCAAGTCGGCGAAAATGCCCGAGGCTTGGAGATGGAGTACTATGATCCCTCTATACAAGAATAAGGGAGATATTCAGAGTTGCAACAACTATAGGGGTATTAAGTTATTGAGCCACACTATAAAGATTTGGGAGAGAGTGGTCGAGTTTAGGTTGAGGAGGTTAGTGACTATCTAGGAGAACCAGTTTGGATTTACACTTACGCGCTCGATGACAGAGGCAATTCACCTGGTGCGGAGACTAGTGGAACAGTATAGGGAAAGGAAGAAGGACCTGTACATGGTGTTTATCGACTTGGAGAAGACGTACGACAAAGTCCCCAGGGAGGTTCTTTGGAAATGCTTGGAGGTGAGTGAGGTCCCGGTGGCATGTATCAGAGCAATCAAGGACATGTATGATGGAGGTAAGACTCAGGTTAGGACGACGGGAGGAGATTCAGAGCATTTTCCTGTCTTGACAGGGTTGCATCAGGGATCTACTCTTAGCCCATTTTTGTTTGCTTTGGTGATGGATGTGTTGACCCGGCATATTCAAGGAGAGGTGCCTTGCTGTATGCTTTTTGCAAATGATGTAGTTTTGATTGATAAGACGGGGGATGATAAACTAGAGGTGTGGAGACAGACCCTTGAGTCTAAGGGGTTCAGGTTGAGTAGGAGCAAGACAGAGTATTTGGAATGCAAGTTTAATGACATGAGGCAGAAGAATGAGGTGGTAGTAAGGTTGGATTCCCAGGAGGTCTGTAAGAGGGATAATTTCAAGTATCTCGGGTCTTTGATTCAGGGGAACGGTGAGATTGACGAGAATGTCTCCCACTGTATTGGGGCGGGATGCATGAAGTGGAAGCTCGCCTCGGGGATGTTGTGTAATAAAAAGGTGCCGCCCAAGCTTAAAGGCAAATTCTATAGGGTAGTAGTCCGGCCGGCCATGTTGTATGGAGTGGAGTGTTGGCCAGTCAAAAACTCACATTCAAAAATTAAAGGTGGCGGAAATGCTGATGTTGCGTTGGATGTGTGGGCTTACTAGGGGTGATAGAGTTCGGAATGAGACCATTCGGGAAAAAGTTGGAGTGGCTTCGGTGGAGGACAAGATGCGGGAAGTTCGATTGAGATGGTTCGGGCACGTTATGAGGAGGGGCATGGACGGCCCGGTTCGTAGGTGCGAAAGGCTTGCGTTGGATGGCTTCAGGCGGGGTAGGGGTAGACCGAAGAAATACTGGAGAGAGGTAATTAGGCGGGACATGGAGCAGTTACAGCTCACTGAGGATATGACCCTAGATAGGAAGATCTAGAGGACGCAAATTAGGATAGAAAGCTAGTGCCAGTTTGGGGTCGTTGGGGTACGACTTTACTTGGTGGGTGTATTATTCTTGTTATGCCACCTTGTTGCATGCTTTGTTACCAATTTGTTTACTATTATTTGTTTATTATTCATTGTGGGTGGCGTATTTATGTCTTCTCATCTTGTTCCGTGCTTTATTATGGATTTGGTTATTATCTCGTGTCTTGAGCCGGGGGTCTATCGAAAACAGTCTTGCTACTTCTTCGGAGGTAGTGGTATGGACTGGGTACATCTTACCCTCCCCAGACCCCACTATGTGGAAATACACTGGGTTTGTTGTTGTTGTTGTAACTTACAGGGGAGTGACTTCAATCAAAGAGTTACTTAAACTCATCTTGATCAAAAGGCTGATAACATTTACATCTGAAGAATTATCTCAGTTAAAGAACCATTATGTGATCCTATGGTCAATAGAAGTTCTTTTCTTTCTTTTTTACGACGAGCAGTTTATTGGTGTAATTGGAAAAATCCCCCCAACAAGTTGTAAACAAAAAGTAAAGAACCTTACACAAAAGTTATTATTGTGTAAATATCAATTAAATTGGAGAAGATTAATTTTTCTTCCCCCGTCATATTTGGCTAATATATCTTTTCCTAAAAGACAGATCTTTCCTGTTTTGAATAACTGAAACTACACCAAGCTTACTTCTACAATGGCCGCATGCTTCTAACTATTATCCCTTTGACCCTCTTTTTTAATAAGTTATATCTTCCTTTTAAATTTTCACCCATCTTTCCTAATCTCTATAATTGCGTCCAGAACTTTCTTAATAATTTGTTTCATCTCATGCTTTCAAATTATTTTTTTAACTTTTGTCTTTATTTTTCATGAGGATTATTTGTCTTTTATGTAACTATTAAAATAATGCATGTTGTTTTGGGAATATAGCTATGATGTCTACACATTGTGAATGGAATTAATAATGCAGAGGTTTGACTGATAGATGTGCGAACTAATGGGTTTCTAATTATGTTTTCGAGTTTTCAAGAGGTTTTCGACAAAGTTCTTTTGATAAGCGAACTATGAGGCATGTTCTAGGCAAAAACTTTCCTTCAGAGAAAAGTCATTTAACCACAAGTTATTTGTTAGGAAACTTAAAAAGGGTAATTCAAAAGATATTGCCAGAGCTTCTTTAAAAAGATGCTCAGACCCCATTTTATTTGGTGGTTGTAACTTTACATGTTCAAATCCAATTGTTCCTTGATATCCAACAAAGAGAAGAATTTAAAAAAAAAATTATCTGAAATCCTATTTCAGACTAAAAAACTCTTAAACCTGAACGGTCAAAAATTGTCAAAAGTAAGCTTAGACATACATACTCAGTCCACAAGTAATGCCACACACCTAAGAATTGGATAGCATCGTCAAACTGAAATTTTGGCCATCTTGAAGACAGAAATAAGTAAAGGAATTTTTATATAGATTTTGACAAGCAGGTACAGTCTGCACAGAAAAGAAGTAAATGTGGATGAGAACTTCTTTCTATAATATGGAGAGCAATAGGGGATCTATAGAGCATGCCAAGTTGTCTCATGCATAACTTCTGAAGCACTAAAAAGGAAATTGAAATGATGTAGCAAGAGAAACATAAACATGTTTTAGCAAACTGTCTGAGTGCCAGAAATAGTTCAGTTTGCTTCAGATGATAAAATATTCTCAAGATTAAATTGTATCAATTAAAAAATGGCAGAGAAACAGCTCCGTGTACTTGAAAAGAGCAGGAAATGAACGAGCTATGTAGAATAGCTTGCCACTCTCTTACCCTCTAAATCAAGTTATTGACCAGTAAAAGTTAAAAGACCCAAAGTCCAGCTTGATTGTAAAGGTGACAAACAAACCTCACCAGTTTCTTTCAGTTATTGAGTATAATTATTCCACAGCTCATATTTAAAGGATTCAAAGAATGTTACTTTAAAGAACTAGTGCGACCTCCCTTGTGGTATTTCGTGATATCTCGTCAAGATCCTGATCAATAATGAAGGGCATAAAAAAACCAAAGCAGACAACAACCAGCGAGCACTCAAGCTATAAAAATAAATAAGGTTCTCTTCTTTTTCTTAGTAACTAACATCTTATTCAGGATCTATCCTGCGATCTGCATAACCTAATGGCAGATATACAACGGAAAAAGGAAAACTAACATTGCCCTTCCTCTGGACAGGAGACTAATTTATTAGACAATGATCGTATAAATCAAGTAGAGTTGGGGATCCATAATTATGTCCACAAAACCCCTAAAAGGACCCCCAACCAGATTAACATTCAGCCAATCCAGACTCACCGCCATGATGTGTCCGACACTTGCTGCAATTCCATCCCTGTAACTACCATAATTGATATCAGTTCCATTCTATTTAGCTCTCTTGTCAGTTCCGTTTCTTTTTCTTCATTGGCAGGACCTTCCTGCTCCACCGAAAAATTCCCCAAGGCTTCAAATTGTGTACATAACTCCTACTGTATTAGGCAATATTTTGATCCAATGAGCTATAATCTTTTTCCTTCCTACAAACGATACATAGCGCAATGATATCACTCATACCAGCACAACATGCTTTTCCACCAGTACAATACACATCAGAATTAAAGTTTTGCATGTGCATCATCATACATGAACTAGACAATATCATATCCAAACTGCAAGCATGTGTTTCCTTAAAGTTTCCTATCATCAAATATGGACTATTTCCAATAAAGCTGGCTTAGCACTTAAAAATGTGGATTTGGAAAGATAGTAACTATAAGAGAATGCCCTACAGAACTTCACCAGAAAAAGAAAACATATCACAGATTGCTATTGACCAAAATAGCCCAAAAAGAAACACAAGGAGTTCAAAATTGAAAAAAACAAACCCTCAACCAGGCTTATTAAATAAAATGAGAAAATGTCCATGCTGGTTCCTATCTGAAAGGGGAAAGTTTTATTCCAAACACCAATCAGTCTTCACAGGTCCAAGCATATGATTTCGTGTTTCATAAGCTGTTTGTGCTTCATAATATCATATTTACATCCCTTCGACACAAACATTCTAAGATGACAACAGACATACTGTATACAGCTTTGTTTCCTACAGGTGAACTCCCTTTGTACATGCTTTACAAACTAAATAAACATGTCATGAACTTCCATAATTTCAGTATTATTTCAATAAAGTTGCGTTGACCTCTATCTTGATAACAGAGGTTAAGGACAATGGCATTTTGTTCCAACACTAGATACCATCAAATATCACTTTTGAATCATGATAATATATCACAAATCATGGACATGAACACAAAAGCCATGCTTCTTAGTAGGCAGCCATTACTTATAGTTATGTCACCCAAAATATGCTAGGGTTTTCATATCAATAAGGTATCCGATAATGTGGACAAAATAAAACTAAAATAGTACAACACAATAACTTTAGTGCAATGGACTGCCCTTTTTAATAGTACAACACAATACAACAACAACATACCCAGTGTATTCTCACAAAGTGGGTCTGGGGAGGGTAAAGTGTTCGCAGTCCATACCACTACCACAGATGAAGTAGAGAGGTTGTTTTCGATAGACCGCCGGTTCAGGACAGATAATAGTATAACAAACAAAAAAACATAAAAGCACACAACAAAATGAGATAACACGCCGCTAGGAGTACAACACAATAACAGTATAAAATAACATAAGATAAACTTAAAAGCATTTCAAATAAATCCATCATCCATTTCCAAGAACAATATCATTCATCATCAAAATAAAGGCCTGACCTAGATCTACCGTCTACACAGACTCGGAAAATTCAGAACAAACACAGACATTCACATTATAATTGTAGGATGCAGTTGAAGTAACACAGTAAACATGCAAGGCATAAGATAAGTATCTTTGAAGATTTGTGTAGGACCATACAGTTAGGCATCAATGCGTTATAAGATACTTTTCTTTCTAACGATGGTAATGTCCGAGCCATTTCACGCGCACCTCGACATGGGTACCTATTATCTTTCACCAACACAAAGTGTCAGGTAACTCTATCCATCAAGACTTTACAAATGGAAAGAAAAGATTATTTGTTGTCTGGTGGATTTGAACCTTGCGAATATTAAGATACTATTCACCCGTCCTATTTATGTGGTAGTTTCATAGTTTGACAGGGCACAAAGTTTAAAAAATATGGAAAGACTTTGCAATGTTCCAAAACTACCCTTAAAATAAATGAATTATTCATTAGAAGAATACACCTTTATGAACTTTTTCGTCAAATAAGTGGGACCCAACATGGATAAATATTGATAGTGTCATTAAGTATTTGCCAAATAAGAAACTGGGTTATTCTTTTTGCGAGTGACTAAAAAAGAAAGTGTATCATATAAACTAGCATAGAGGAAGTCACTAATATGACACCAACTCATTTATAAGAAGAGGGTTGAACTGATTTTTTTTCACACAAATGTGAGAAGGAAAAGAAACTAGATCCTTTTGCAAATGAAGATTCTTCTTTATTGCTTGCCACAGAAGTCCTGTCATCTCGCCCTCATGAACTATTCAGAGAAAGAAAATCATTTTTTGCCCCAACTTAAAGCAGATATTTCCGTACAACTCCCAAGAACACAAAAGACATAAGTGCAACGCTGCTGTGCAAACTTGCAATTGATTCCATGGATTAAAGTGTGGCTGTATTACAGACATTAAGTTTGCATGGTTTCTTGATTCACCAACTAGCTTCAGATTGAGATGTTGTTGTTGTTGTTGTATGGTCAATTTAGTAATTTATATTTATTGGCGCACGTGGAAACTCAGGCCACTTTTTGCAGATTATTACTATTACAACAACAACAACAAACCCAGTGTATTCCCACATAGTGAGGTCTGGGGAGGATAAGATGTACGCAGTCCATACCACTACCTCCGGAGAAGTAGCAAGGCTGTTTCCGATAGACCCCGGCTCAAGATAAGATAAGTCATCAAAAACGTACACAAAGCATGGAACAATATGACATGACATAAATACGCCACCTATAAGGAGTAGTAAACAAAGAATAGTAAGCAATCGTAATGCAGCATAACAAGAATACTGCACCGGCCAAGTAAGGCCCTATCTTACCTACCGAAAAAGTCACTAGCCTTCTATCCTAATACGCTACCTCCAGATCTTCCTATCAAGGGCCATGTCCTCAGTAAGCTGTAGCTGCTCCATGTCCCGCCAAATCACCTCTCTCCAGTATTTCTTCGGCCTACCCCTACCCCGCCTGAAACCATTCAAAGCAAGCCTCTCACACCTACGAACCGGAGCATCCGTGCCCCTCCTCATTACATATCCGAACCATCTCAAACGGACCTCCCGCATCTTGTCCTCTACCGAAGCCACACCAACCTTATCTCGAATAGTCTCATTCCGAACCCTATCCCCCTAGTAAGCCCACACATCCGCATTTCCGCCACCTTTAGTTTTTGAATGTGAGAGTTCTTGACAGGCCAACACTCTGCTCCATACAACATGGCCGGACGGACTGCCACCTTATAAAATTTGCCGTTAAGCTTGGGGGGCACCTTCTTATCACACAAAACCCCCGAGGCGAGCTTCCACTTCATCCATCCCGCCCCGATCCGGTGAGAGACATCCTCGTCAATCTCACTATTCCCCTAAATCATGGCCCCTAAGTACTTGAAACTATCCTTCTTATACACCACCTGAGAATCCAACCTTACTAGCACCTCGTCCACCTGCCTCGAGACATTAAACTTACATTCCAAATATTCGGTCTTGCTCCTACTTAACTTGAACCCTTTAGACTCAAAGGTCTGTCTCCACACCTCTAATTTATCATTCACACACCCCCGAGTCTCGTCAATCAAAACCACATCGTCTGCAAAAAGCATACACCAGGGCACCTCGCCTTGGATACGCCGCGTCAACACATCCATAACCAAAGGAAACAAAAACGGGCTAAGAGTAGATCCCTAATGCAACCCTGTCAAGACCGGAAAATGTTCTGAATCGCCTCCCGCCGTCCTCACCTGGGTCTTAGCTCCATCATACATGTCCTTGATCGCTCTGGTATACGCCACCGAGACCTCACTCACCTCCAAGCATCTCCAAAGGACTTCCCTAGGGACATTGCCATATGCCTTCTCCAAATCGATAAACACCATGTGCAGGTCCTTCTTCCTTTCCCTGTACTGTTCCACTAGTCTCCGCACTAGGTGAATTGCCTCCGTCGTCGAACGCCCAGGCATAAATCCAAACTGGTTCTCCGAAATAGATAAAATCCTCCTCAACCTCCATGCATCAAACAAAGGAAGTCAGAGGTATTCAAAACAAAAATGATAAGGGAAATTGAGTTTTTATGCCCACAATGCACCACCAGACTCCAAGTGATTTGACTTTCACTATATATAAATACACACACACACACTCTAGTGTGCCACAGAAGTCATGGTGATCATTGGTCCAATGCTTCGGTAAAACTAATTCCTAGGGTGCGAAGGGCGTATGTAGTCTGCCCCTCTATAAACATGAACATGAATTAGATTCTATTCGAATTCTTTATTCTTAAGAGAATCCTTCACCTGAACCATTCTTAAGATCAACAAGCTCTCTCAAATGAACAGGGTGTAATGAAGCTACGACGAAAGGGAAGGCCTGACAGGCCGTTGCCCATGGGTGCAGGATTCTTCTTAGGTTGTAACTTGATCACGAGCGAATTTGTTTATGGTGCACTCATGAAGTATGGAAAGTGCCAAACATTGGGAACTACATCTATGCTCCCTCCACACAAAGTATGCAATCATCACGTTTCAATGGTTTTAGTTCTTCAAAAAGAAGATGCAAGAGACAATGAGCATATCTGCAAATCCCTCAAACACGAGAACAAAACAAGGCCAACTGATTATGATTTCTACCTAAGTTGCACGGAATCTTTACTTCCAATGCTGCACCTATGTCGTATTTCCAAAAAATCACTACTTTTGGAGAATCTGACATGCACTCATTGACTTTTTTGAAGAGTTTGAGCAACACAAATTTCTATCAATAAAAAAAAGTCATATTTTACAACTTTCACTTCCAAGATTGAACTTCTCAACTCAAGATACCAGTTTCGAAAAAAAAAAAAGCTCAACTCTACTTAACAATTCATTCAACGCCAACAAAGAAAGAAAGGACTAGTAAAAAGGACTAACATTGAGGCAACCAAAAATCCCTCGAGTCTTAAGAAGCCCAGATCGGGAAGCGCTAACATAGCTACCCAAGAAAAGAAACTCCAACAAGATCGCAGAAGGAAAGGCAATGACTTGGATTAAAGAACCCCTATCAGATAAAGCAGCAATTTCAATACCACACACCCTACAAACCTCGCCTCTTCATACTTGTGATAATGCCATAAATACCATATGGATTCCCTCCCTGTCTTCCTCATGATGACTGTGTTTGTGAACTAGCACTATGAGAAACTATGCCGCCTCAAATTAGTCAATAGAGAAAACAAGAACGACCCTGAAGAGGAAAAAGGAGAAACTTTGCCTAGGTTTGATCCAATTTGCAGTGTCTCTTTAAGGGAAAGAAGAGAAAAGATGTGTTCCAAGTTCAAGTGCCACAAGCAGAGTGTCAAAAGGGAATTTAGGCTAAATTTGGTGATTTTATAGCTATTGGTTGCTAATAATTTTAGTTATGACTGGGGATTCTAGAGAGTTTGATGGAGTATAAGGTTGCATAACAGTTAGCCAATAACAGTACGGATACATTAGTGAAACACATTAAATTTTGGAACTGTAGTCAATTTAAGTTTTTCCCTTTTCCTGTATCTTTCGTTTCTTTATGAAAATTTATTAAGATGTTGACAAAAAAATTAGTACTACTAATGTTAGACTTATTATGGAGCATAAACGATATGCTTCTGAATAAGCAGCCATTACTTATAGTTATGTCACTCAAGATAAGCAAGAAATCCTATATCAATGAGATATTCGATTATGTAAATAAAATTAAAAACTATAACAGTACAACACAATAATAGTATAAAGAATAAAATAAGATCAAACTTAAAATCCTTCAAAATAAATCCACCACCAAGATTAATATCACCATCATCAAAATAATATCCCAACATAGATATGAGTAGACCAAATTGTAGGATGCGGATGAAGTCGCGCACTAAATAGACAGGATCATAAAATAAGTATCTTTGAAGATTTGTGTAGGACCATGAAGACATGCATTTCATTTTTCTTACAAATAAGAGTGATTACGAGCCAGTTCATGCTCACCACGATTAATTCACAGGTAATCACCAACACAAGTATGAGGTAACTGAGTACACCAGGACTTTACATATGGAAAGACATCACTTAGTGATTCTTTTTCTCTATAAGATACTAACAACAACGACAGAAGCTAGAAGAAAAAGAACTAGATATTGTTGTGAAAGAAGATTTTTCTTCATTGTTTGCCGCAATAGTCCTCTTTATCGCTCCCTCGCGAACTATTCCATAAGCAAGAATACCAATTTGTTAGACCCAACTTAAAGCAAAGATTTCCATACAGTTTCTCATAACTCAAAGGACCGAGTGCAAAGCTGTTGCATAGGCCTGCCATTGATTGCACAGATAAAGGGCGTGGGTGTATTACAAACATTAAATTTGGATGGGTTCTTGATACGTGAACTAGCTTGGGATTGAGACGTTGTTGTTGCTGTATGGTCAATTGAGTGACTTATATTCATTGGAAGACCTTAAGGATTGGAAACTCAGGCCAGTTATTGCAGATTGTTACTATTATTACAGATGAATGAGAATTTTTGACAGAACAACAAAATTGAAAAAGGTAAATTGCCTAGTCTTTATCCCCACAAAGCACCACCGGACTCCAAGTGACTGACCTTAACTATCTAAATATTGGTGAAGTTATTTCAAGAAAAGTTCCTCCATGAAATTTGGGTACAATGTCATTCCTTCCACACAAAGTAGGCAGGGGTCGTTTGGTACGACGTATTAGAGAATCTAATACATGTATCAGTCACCATATTATTTAATCCTTTGTTTGGTAGGATTTTTACCCTATGTATAACTAATACACCCTATTCAGATTATAGGGTGTATAACTAATACATATCAAACCTTGGTGTTATCAATACAAGGACTATTATTACATGGATAAGCATGTGTACAGATAAAACTGCCCTTAATACACCAAACCAAACAGTTGATAGGAAACAGCCCCAGCTTAACTAATCCCACCATAATTAATCCCAGCATTAATAATCACAAAATTACTAAACAACTAGTCATAAATCCAAATCCCTCAAAACACGAGAACAAAACAATGTCAACTAGTCATGATTTCTACCACCAAAAATATCATACTACTATGTTGCAACTTTTGCCTCAAAGATTGCAACTTTTTAACTCTACTTAACAATTCAATTAAATAGTGCAAAGGAAATAGTCTCACTATAATTAATCACAACATAATTAATCTCATCTTAGCATTACTAATACAGTATTATTCTTATACACTCTACCTGACAACCCCTTAGTTCTTCAAAAAGACAATGCAAGAGATAAAGAGCATCTATTCACTTTATCCAATTAAATAAAAAAAAGAGCATATATCCAAATCTCTCAAATACAATTACAAAACAATGCCAACTAGTCATAATTTCTACCAATGAAAAAAAAATACATGCAAATTTTGCCACAAAGATTGAACAACTAGGTGATTCTTCCCATCTGTACTTGTCTTGGTGGACAGAGTTACAAGGTATCCCGTGGATTTAGTGGAGGGGTGCGAAAGCTGACCCGCACACCACGGTAATCAAAAGAAAAAGAAAAATATTGCAAATTGCTCTACATAACAATTCAATTCAAGATAAACACTCACATTTAGAACACGAGAAATCCCTTGAGTCTTAAGAAGCTCAGCACGAGAAGCATTATCATAACTCCCCAAGAAAAGAAAGTCGGGCAAGATCTCAGAAGCAAAAGCACTAACTTGAATTGAACCACTCTTATCAGAAATATCAGCCATTCGATGACCACAAACCCCACAAGGTTCCCCTTCTTCATACTTGTGATAATGACCACAAATACCACATGGGTTTTCCCTTTCTCTCTTCCTCATTATCAATTAACTAACACTACAATAAAAACAACAACAACAACCCACAAGGGGAAAAACGAGGAGAAAATTTGTCGTGATTTTATACCTATCGATTGCTCATAAATTTGGTTTTGGTTTTGGTTTTGGTTTTGGTTGAGGGATTCTTGAGAGTTTGATGGAGTACAAAGCTCGTATAAGACTTAAGCCAAATAGCAATAGGGATAAATTAGTCATATACATTAGTTTTGCTACTCTAGTTTAATTTTTCTAATTTAGTTAGTCATCTTTGGTTTATTTATTTATAGAAAATTTGTTAAGATAAGTAACCAAAAATAAAACTCTTTTGGTCATGAGAATCTTTTATTTTTATCTGAAAAATTATTTCACTTTAATAAAAATTATAATTTCGGAACATAAGAATTCAAAAATATATTTAATTTTTTTCACTTTATTTCTCTCACAAAAAATTAAAAAATATTTAATTTATTTTTATGATTGTAGACACATAAAATTTATTGGATCAAATTCATATAAAATTTAAATTTGATCCATATTTTATTAGGTCTAAAATTATTTTGGGTTTAAAAAAAATAATAAGCCTATTTTATTTCTCATCAAGGTCCATCTCACTTTGAAGTCCAAACTCATCAAGTAACGTGGCATCCTAGTCAAATCCAAGACCAATGAGACGCCACCACATGTACAAATGATGTGGAAATCTCATTCAATTTCAACAACCAGTCAAAAGGCGTCAAGTGTCAAAGTGACATGTTTCGGTCAATCACAAGCAACTAGGTCTACCCCCTACAACTATAAATAGGGGGTAACATAACATTCTAAAAGAAGGGATTCCAGAAAGAGACATTCTCAAAAGAGGACTTTGCCAAGCATCGGCAAGGTCGGCATTGACTATCAAGTTCTTGCAAGGAGCAATCAACGGAGTTCTTCCGGAGATTATTCCAAAAGTGACAAAACACATTCTGACATTCCCGACGATTGAAATACGTCTCTAGGAGTCCAAATCATTCAACGATTCGAGAAACACGCTACTGAAGGTCCTTGGATCATTTCTAAGTTTAAGAGAGAAGAATCAAGAGAAAAACAGAACTGTACTCACAAGATTCATTTAAATAAAATTATTCTTTTTTATTTATTTTTGCTTGCAGTTAATTTTCACTATAACGAAAATTTGTTGCGGATAAATTTTGGCAACCCCAGTGGGATCAGTTCTGCTCTTTATCTCTTCCTTCTACAAATTGAAAAATCACAAATTCAACTATTACAATGAACTTCAGAAAAATCAATGAAGTTTCGTGCAAGAAGTCTACTACTGCCACGTCTACTAAGATCACACTTGTTGGCCCCATCAATCGACGCAATCTCAACGTTTGTGCTTTGGATGGATCCCAATACTTCACCTTTTTGGAGATGACGAAAAGGAAAAAAACTTAAATTTCAGCTGTAACTACAACCCCTAGGGGCAACTTTGCATCTATGTTATAAAATGAACCGTCTGAAACTGTCTGCAACTTTGGAAAATCTGAAGACTTAATGAATTCTCCAACTTCAACGAAAGTCAACACCTTCATGATTGATGCAGTTGACATGGATAAGAAGTTTGCAATGATGGAGCAAACCATTGAAGCCATGAAGAAGTCTGTTGATGAGAAAGATCATCAAATCACCCGACTTATGAGCAAGTTATATTTCCACAATTCTGGAGAGTCAAACTATAATCTAACACTACGAGAAAAAGTTGAGGGTGAATTTCTCATCAAGTCAAGTGACAATCAATGCGTTAATCGATCTACTTCAGTGGCAACGCTAACAGTTCAACAACTGCAAGATATGATTGCAAACACAATCAAGGCATAATATGACGGTCCGTCACAAAGTTTTATAGATACTCAAAGCCGTATTCTAAGTGAATCAAGGGCTTACCGATGCCAATTGGATATCAACCGCCAAAGCTTCAACAATTTGATGGAAATGGAAATCCAAGGCAACACATCACTCATTTTGTTGAAACTTGTAGCAGTGCTGGCATACATAGCGATCTTCTTGTCAAGAAGTTTGTTCGCTCTTTGAAAGGCAACGCCTTTGATTGGTACACGAACTTGGAGTCTGAATCAATTGATTGTTGGAAGCAATTAGAAAGTTAGTTCCTAAATCGTTTCTACAGCACCTGTCGTACGGTCAACATGATGGAATTGACAAACACAAGACAAAGTAAAGATGAGCCTGTAGTGGACTACATAAATCGTTGGCGAACATTGAGCTTTGATTGCAAAGATCGACTTTCTGAAACTTCCGCGATTGACATTTGCATTCAAGGGATGCGTTGGGGCCTTGTGTATATCCTCCAAGGAATTAAGCCTCGAACTTTTGAAGAATTAGCTACGCGCGCTCATGACATGGAACTAAGTATTGCAAGTCATAAAATTACATCACCTGTTTTTTATCCTAGGAAAAAAGTCATGAAATTCAAAGACTCATCTGAATACCAAATTGGGGAATCGATAACGACAACTGTGAGTTTTATGAAGGCCTCATATACCTGTCAAACAGGCTGGACTGACCCGGCCCAGCCCAGCCCACTTACAAAAATTAGCCCAATTTGACCCAGCCCGAACCAAGATCGATCCAGGCCCGCCAGTTAACTGGCCCAAAATTGGCCCGATTAATTTTTTTTTTTTAAATAACAAACGGACTAATTTACTATAAATTATTATTAATTTATTATATTAAGTTGCATATGTTTTATTTAAAGAAGTACATATATTTTATATGTGTACGTATATATTGAATGGTACGTATATATGTGTCTATATCTTCTATAGATGTATATATTTAACATATACGCGTGTATATATTTTATAAATTAGTGTATAACTATATATATAGTGGGTGTATATATTGTAGTATATCTATATATTGTAGTATATTTTATTTAAAGTAGTACGTATATATTGAATGGTTCGTATATGTGCATATATCTTTTATAGACGTATATATTTAACGTATGCATGTGTATATGTTTTATAAATTAGTGTATAACTATATATATAGTGCGTCTATATATTGTAGTATATTTTATTTAAAGTAGTACATATATATTGAATGGTACGTATATATGTGTATACATCTTCTATAGACGTATATATTTAGCGTATACATGTGCATATGTTTTATAAATTATTATATAACTATATATATATATTATAGTATATATATATACATATATATATATATATATATATTGTAGTATATGTTTTATTTAAAGTAGTACATATATTGAATGGTATATATATGTGTGTATATATCTTCTATAGAAGTATATATTTAATTTATACATGTGTATTTATTTTATAAATTAGTATATAACTATATATATATATATATATTGTAGTATATGTTTTATTTAAAATAGTACATATATATTGAATGGTGCGTATATATGTGTATATATCTTCTATAGACATATATATTTAATGTATACATGTGTATATGTTTTATAAATTAGTATATAACTATAACTATATATATATATATATATATATATATATTGTACTATATATATATTGTAGTAGTATATTTTATTTAAAGTAGTATATATATATTGAATAGTGCGTATATATGTGTATATATCTTCTATAGACGTATATATTTAACGTATACATGTGTATATGTTTTATAAATTAGTATATAACAATATATAGCTATATATATATATATATATATATATATATATATATATATATATATATTGTAGTATTTATATATTGTAGTATATTTTATTTAAAGTAGTACATATATATTGAATGGTGCGTATATGTGTGTGTATATATCTTCTATAGACATATATATTTAACGTATACATGTGTATATGTTTTATATATTAGTATATAACTATAACTATAACTATAACTATAACTATATATATATATATATATATATATTGTAGTACATTTTATTTAAAGTAGTACTTATATATTGAATGGTGCATATATATGTGTATATATCTTCTATAGACGTATATATTTAACCTATACATGTGTATATGTTTTATAAATTAGCATATAACTATATATATATTGCAGCATATGTTTTATTTAAAGTAGTACATATATATTGAATGGTGCGTATATATGTGTATATATATTCTATAGACGTATATATTTAACGTATACATGTGTATATATTTTATAAATTAGTATATAACTATATATATTGCAGTATATGTTTTATTTAAAGTAGTACATATATATTGAATGGTGCGTATAAATGTGTATATATCTTCTATAGACATATATATATTTAATGTATACATGTGTATATGTTTTATAAATTAGTATATAACTATATATATATATATGTATATTGTAGTATATATATATATATATATTGTAGTATATTTTATTTAAAGTAGTACATATATATTGAATGATGCGTATATATGTGTATAAATCTTCTATAGACGTATATATTTAACGTATACATGTGTATATGTTTTATAAAGTAGTATATAACTATATATATATATTGTAGTATATGTTTTATTTAAAGTAGTACATATATATTGAATGATGCGTATATATCTTCTATAAACGTATATATTTAACGTATACATGTGTATATTTTTATAAATTAGTATACAACTATATATATATATATATATATATATTGTAGTATATATATATATATATATATATATTGTAGTATATTTTATGTAAAGTGGTACATATATATTGAATGGTGCGTATATATGTTTGTATGTATCTTCTATAGACGTATATATTTAACGTATACATATGTATATGTTTTCTATATTAGTATATAACTCTCTCTCTCTCTCTCTCTCTCTCTCTATATATATATATATATTGTAGTATATTTTATTTAAAGTAGTACATATATATTAAATTGTGTGTATATATGTGTATATATCTTCTATAGACGTATATATTTAATGTATACATGTGTATATATTTTATAAATTAGTATATAACTATATATATATATATTGTAGTATATATATATATATATATATATATATATATATTTTAGTATATATATTTTGCAGTATATGTTTTATTTAAAGTAGTACATTTATATTGAATGGTGCGCATATATGTGTATATATCTTCTATAAACGTATATATTTAACATATACATGCGTATATGTTTTATAAATTAGTATATAACTATATATATATATATATATATATATATATATTGTAGTATATGTTTTATTTAAAGTAGTACGTATAGTCGTATATATTGAATGTTTCGTATATATGTGTAATTGTGTATATGTTTATATATTTTTTTAATTCTAATGTAGTATATACTATATATATAGTGTATATATATTGTTTAACATATTTAAAATGTATATAGGTCGGTTTACATAGTGTAAATTTGAATTTATTTTTTTTGGTTTTTGATCGGGTTTGATCGGATTTTTAATTGGGTTTGACTGGGTTTAGGTAGGTTAGACCGAGTTGGGCTAAGTGGGCCGGTTTAGAGTTGTTTTTAAAATTTTTACTGTTGAATTCGGACCCAGCCCGACCCACTTAACTACAACCCGACCCAGCCCAACCCACAACCCAGCTAAACTTAACGGGCTGGTTCTGGGTTGACCTATCCCGTCCCACTTAACACTCTTAAGGCCTCCACAAGACAAAAGTTAAAAGAGGAAGTTCCAATGCAACAAACACGAGAGGTAAAAAATCAACCAACCTTGAAGGAGTTAAAAGCAAGGGTATATCCTTTCTCCGACTCTGATGTTCTTGAAATTCTTGACGATTTGCTATCCAAAGAAGTCATTGAGCTTCCTAAGTCAAAGCGACCTGAAGAATCAAACAAAGTCGATGATCCTAAGTACTGCAAATTTCACCGCATTGTTGGTCATCACACCACAAAATGCTTCATTGTGAAGGAAAAGATCATGACATTAATGTAAGAGGGAAAGATCATCATCGCTGATGGCGATACGGTTGATTCAAATCATGTTAGCACCGAATTGGACCATAAAAAAAGTTCAATTTCAAAAGTTCTACAACCTATGTGCTTTGTGGCATCACCAAAAGGTGAGCGAATCATCATGCTACAATTTGGGAGCTTTGACCTAATTGAGGTTCCCACCGTAAAGAAAATAACAAATCCATGTCAAATGACCTCTTCGATATCGAAAAGAGTAACACTTGGACATTGATCACTCGCAAAAGAAAAAAATGTCAAAGGGCTTCTAAACTCCAACTTCCAAAAGCTGACACAAGATCAAGTGCAAATCTGCTTTAACCAATGGGGGCAACAAATACCAAACTGAAGTGCAACAATACTCTATTAGAAAGGGTTGGAAGGAAAGTTACATTACAAGAATTCTTCTCCAAAACGCTTCTTAATGCACGAGCCTAAACTGTAAGTCAAAAACACTCCTTGATACATGAGCCTAAACTACAAGTTAAAAATGCTCCTCGACACACGAGCCTAAACTGCAAGTCAAAAATGCTCCTCGACGCACGAGCCTAAATTACAAGTCAAAATGCTTCTTAAGGTACGAGCTTAAACTGCATGTCATTCCTGACCCATATGAGTCTAAACTATGAACGACTCTCAAAAAAAATTAAGAAAATAAAAAGAAAGAAAAGGATAAAGCTTGAATGCATATTTGCAGTCCTTTGAAGATGCCGTCCTTAAGGCAAAAAGATTCTTCATTATCTCCCAAGCAATAAAGTCTTCTCGACAAGAAAAAGATTTATGATACTTTGAATATTGCTCTAGTCTGGCCTTTGACATATTACGGGAAGTTATGCGGCGCAAAACTTGAAGTAGAAGATGAAATCCATGAAGTATCCAAAATTTGATGAGAAGTAGAGTATCAGAAGATTTAGGCTGCCACTTTGAAAAAGTACCTGAGAAAATATAAAAGTTTTCTGCTGATGAATTTCATGTGTAACATAGATCCACGAGTTTATTTTCTAATGCAAAAAACAACACCTGATTTTGATACTTTACGTCGAGATATGAAATTTATTGTGACGCTGCGCAAAGCTGAAATAACTAGCGAACCAAAATTATAAGACCATTTTTGAAGCTATATTTGGAATCATTCGGGTGCAATATAATTGTGGTTTTCATGTGATACATATGTCTACAAATTTACTTTTCAATGCAAAAAAGGGCACCTGATTCTGATACTTTCATGTCGAGATATGAAATTTATCGTGATGCTGCGCAAAGCTGAAATAACTAGCTAACCAAGATTAGAAGGTCATTTTTGGAGAGATATCTAGAACAATTCGGATGCAATCTAATTATAGTTTCTATTTGAGACGTAGATCTACGAATATACATTCCAATGCAAAAAATGGTACCTAATTCCGATACTTTCACATTGAGGTATGAAATTTATCATGACGTTGCGCAAAGCTGAAATGACTAGTGAACCAGGATTAGAAGGCCATTTTTGGAGCGATATCTGGAATGATTCAGATGTAATTTGATTTTGTTTTCCTCTTGAGATGTAGATCTACAAGTCTAGTTTCCAACACAAAAAAGGGCTCCTGATTTTAATGTTTCTAAGTCAAGATATGAGATTTTTTGTGAGACTGCACAAAATAAGTAAAAAGTGGTGAAACAGAACTGAAGGTCTGATTTTGAAACGATACCTGGGCAGATTTGGAGATAAATTGAGAGTGGTTTTCACGTAGAATGTAGCCTCATGAGTTTTCTTTTCAACACTATAAGCCATTCGTGATTCAGACACCTCCACGATGCGTTATGAAGCTTCTTCCACAGGCGCCCTAAAGTGTCTGAAAGCTCAATTGTGAAAAAAGAGCAAAAAAAGAAGAAGAACGGAAGTAAAAATTTACGGAGCCAACATGCAAGGAAAGCCGTCAAATAAGTTTCATCTCTAACTGATTCTTTCACGCCTAACTCGACAAAAGGGGCATTCTTTTCTTCAATTTGTGGTAAAAAATTCATGTCAATATTCCCTAATGGGTCATGATTCATCCTTGGATTCGTCCGATTTTTTGACATCTTTTGTGAAGGCTCAACGTATTTTCTTAGTCCTCGAAACCAGAAATTAGTCCAATCAAGAAAAGAGACATCATCAATGACACTTTTTGTAAGTCGGTAGAATACCGAAAATAAGTATGAGTAGCCTCTAGGGAGAAAAGGCTTCTCTTTGTCTTCCACATATGTCAACTCCTTAACCGAGGGAATAACTTTGTCATAAAATGACCCACGAACATGAAGACCTCCGATGTTTCTCAAATCCTATAAAGATATGGACATCTCTCCAATAAAAGTAGAAACTGTGTTGGTGGATGGACGTCAATTCTCACTGAAGGCTTGGAGCACATTCTCGTTATGGTCATACGTGAACAATGAAGCAAAGATGGCATCATAAGTCTTGTTGCGCTCCAAGGTCTCCTTATTACGGGCAAGAACGTCTTCTATCCACTCCTAGTGCCAGATGTATATCGAACCTCTCCAAAGCCGGAGGGAGGAACACGCCAACCGCTAAGGCTCCCATTATGGCTAGGAGAGCTTGCAACAACAACATTTTGATGTGTAGAAGACTTCAAAAGGAGAACTTTTTCAGTCACAATTTTGCCCAAAACATTGTCCATGACGTCCTTAGTTTCTGTCGTTAACCATTCTGTGAGATGGTGGAAAGTTTCCAGCGGCTTTCTAATAGGTGGGAAGGTGCCAATCACCAGAGGATGAACTTTCAAAGTGAGGGGTTTTGCATGCGAATCTGGTTTGCTTTCCACAATCTCAAGGCAAAGGTATGGAATTTTATGGTCATTGAAACAAGTCATTATTGGGGACTAAAAGCACCCTACGTTGTTTCTGAGGATCAAGAAAAGAATAGATATTAACCGTTATGGACACGCAAAAATTGGGAAATAAGAGAACCTGAAGTTGAGTGTTGAGAAAAAAAATTAATTATAGCAACACAGGTTAAACTTGGACCCAAATTTTGTTTAGTTGTTATTTTTATTTTTTTCAATTGCAATAAACATAATTGAAAAAACTTGGTTAAGTTACAACTCCTTGTTGCTACTTATTAAAAAAAATGAGTAGCTCGCAATTGCAGTTACGCATTTCATATTGCAATCGTGCAAATTTGAGAGAGCAAGAGGCGACAGACTGCTATGAAAGTTGCAGTTACCTGAGAAACAGTTGGTGGAGTCAATCTTATCGAGCAAGGTCACAGCTTCACAGTCTGTTAATCAAGCACAGTCGAACACTTTTCTTAGTGGCTACCGAGTGCTTTGATGAATTTTCTCTACAAAAGAAAATCTTATATAGAAGTTTTGGTGAAAATCTGAATTTCATATATAAGGGAGGCTGTAATAAGATTGGAAGAAAAAATCCCTGGAAATTTCAAGTTTCCAAGTAGCTAAAAAAAAATTACCATGTTTGAAGGATTTCTTTGAAAAGAAAACGATTCTTCTTGAGCACTAAAGGAAAGTTAATATTTGTTTGATTCAAAAGTTCAATTCAAGAATCTTTACTAACATGCAAGGGATAGTAAATTAAGGATTTACTCAATATGGTCCTATTTCAAATCTATATGGAGGGGCCTAAATATTGTCTAGTGTGTAATGACTTGAACAAATATTAAGGATCATTCATTTCGCGCTTAACCAAGAGAAGAACTTTCGCTATGTGAAAATATGTGGCGGAAATTTTAGACCACTCACACGTGGTGGTCTATCAAGAAGGTACCGACAAGAAACAAATACCTTTGAAGTCACGAGAATGAAAACACATTCATGAATACTTCAAGTCTCGTTGCCAAGTTTCGGCAAGCCTACATGTCGACCAACCTTGAAGTAGGGGGCATCTGTAGACACATAAAATTTATTGGATCAAATTCATATAAAATTTGAATTTGATCCATATTTTATTGGGTCTAAAATTATTTTGGGCTTAAAAAAAATAATAAGCCTATTTTATTCCTCATCAAGGTCCACCTCGCTTTGAAACCCAAACTCATGAAAGAGACATGGCATCCCAGTAAAATCCAAGACCAATGAGACG
Source organism: Capsicum annuum (assembly GCF_002878395.1). Classification (NCBI taxonomy): domain Eukaryota; kingdom Viridiplantae; phylum Streptophyta; class Magnoliopsida; order Solanales; family Solanaceae; genus Capsicum; species Capsicum annuum. The sequence continues at coordinate 170,636,617 of NC_061117.1, read as the reverse complement.
CCGCCACATGTACAAATGATGTGGAAATCTCATTCAATTTCAACAACCAGTCAAAAGGCACCAAGTGTCAAAGTGACATGTTTCGGACAATCACAAGCAATTAGGCCTACCCCCTACAACTATAAATAGGGGGATAACATAACATTCTAAAAGAAGGGATTCCAGAAAGAGACATTCTCAAAAGAGGACTTTGCCAAGCATCGGCAAGGTCGGCATTGACTATCAAGTTCTTGCAAGGAGCAATCAACGGAGTTCTTCCCGAAAATTATTTCAAAAGCGACAAAACACTTTCCAACATTTCCGACGATTGAAATACGTCTCTAGGAGTCTAAATCATCCAACGATTCGACAAACACGCTACTGAAGACCCTCAGATCATTTCTAAGTTTAGAAGAGAAAAATCAAGAGAAAAACAAAATTGTACTCACACGATTCATTTAAATAAAATTATTTTATTTTATTTTATTTTATTTTTACTTACAGTTAATTTTCACTATAACGAAAATTTATTGCGAACAATGATCAACTCCAACTTTAATTTAAAAAAAAAAAAATCATAACCGAATGCCTATATAATTTAGTATTATTAATATTCTAAATTATTTTTAACATTTAATAATATGATAAATTGACTCAAATATGGAGTACTTGTGAGAGTTCATAGGACATGTATATTAATTTGCATTGCGTTTTTGTTGTATAGGGCTATTTGGTGTTTCAGGGGCAGTTGGAGTCAGCTATTAATTAAATCATCTATTAATTAAAATTAAATTAACTTAATTAATTTTAAAATTATTAAAATTAAATTAAATCAAATATAATATATTTGACAATTTCAATCTCAATTATTTGTTCCAACATTACAGCTTGTTTTATATTTCACGATTATATTCAATTAATATATATTTAATTTTAATATTAAAAAAATATATCGGACGCAAAATTTCAATTATTTATATAGTTGCTATACTGGAACATTCATTTATAATCCACCATACATGTGATTGAAATCCAATGAAAGTAGGCAAAAGGTGACAAAAAACATTGGTTGCTTTGGATCAAGATGTCGCATCCCTTCTTTAAAAAAAAAAAAAATAACAACAAAAACAAACCCACAAAATGGGATTTGGGGAGGGTAGGATGTACGTAGTCCATACCGCTATCTTCGAAGAAGTAGAGAGACTGTTTCTGATATACCCTCGGCTCAAGATAAAGAATAGTAAGCAAGGTCGTAATGAAACAGGCAGCAGGATAGATGACATAATAGAAATAAGGAATAAAATATCAAAAATAAATAGCATAGAAAATGCGAGATAAGAGAAATAAGAACACTATGAAATAAGGACTAAGAAATAGGACACCCACCAAGTAGGAACTTACACACACAGACCAAAGACACCCACCACACCCAAACTTTCCTGGCCAGAGACTCCTATCTATGGACACAGTCCAAAGTTTTTTTTTTTTTTTTAAATGTTAGGAAACATGTTTTTTTTTTTTTTAAAAAATAAATAAATTAAATTAAATTAAAATGTTAGGAAAAGTGGTTTAAATAAGATATCAAAATGTTTTTTAGATTTATTTTTTCGCTGAAGTAGTTTTCACCTACATTATTTAAAGTTTTCTCATTAAAATTTTAAATTATTTTAAATTTATCTTTGAAATGCTTTTTGAAAAAATATAAAACATCAGCTCTAATGTATTATGAGATAACATATGTGAAAACTCTTATTAAATAAATGGCTCTGAGTTATTAATCCCCGTAAATATTAGAGTCAACTAGTAAATAATCTGACTCATTCAAACTTAATTATTTGTTCAGAATTATTGTGGTGGAAATTATAAGAATTTCACTAGTGTTAAAAGATGAGAATTGAGTTGTACCTATTTATGAAATTGGTTTGAACTTATTTGCACCAGTTTTGAACCAAAACTCGAAGCTTTAAACAAAGAAAACATTGTTATCTTTTGAATTCATTTAGTCGTAAAATAATGTCTAGTCATTTTAGGTTAATCCAGATGGGCAAGATTGTTCATGGTTGGACGCAGGTGGATCGATAAATTAGTCTCACGTATTTCAGTTAAGTCTTTCGTGTAGTATCATAATTTCGTTGAAAGACAACATTTCTAAACCGACTCGAAATTAACATTTAAGGCATTAGAGTTCAATAAGTGGAAGAAAGTACATTTTTAACTCAAAAATTAGCGTCAAAGACCATTATGTTTCATAGGTGAAAGATGAGCAAACTTAAACCACATTCAATATACAATTAGGCGCTTTTTTTTTTTTTTTTTAAAAAAAAATGACTTTTTGATATATATTACGAGAATAATATTTTTTCCCCCTTTTCCTATATCTATATTTATAATCTATAATCTATATCTATATCTAAATCTATAATCTATAATCTATATCTATAATTTATATCTATAATCTATATCTCTATATATAATCAATATTTATAATCTATAATCTATTAAAAGTGTGAAGACGCTTACAAAAATGATTTAAAACTTTTTACTCTTCATTAAAAGACTCTTCTTTAGACAAAACTGTCTTTTCACTATTTTTTAAATTTATTATTTAATTATTTTTTATTATATTAACTAGACTTTCTAAAATAAATGGGACTCCTAAATATATGGTAGGAGAATTAATTAATATTTTTTTCTACTAGACTTCCTAAAATATATGGGACTCCTAAAATCTATGGTAGAAGAATTAATTAATATTTTTTTCTACTGTTCAATTAGAAAAATACTCCTAAAATAAGACTCTATTAAGGAAATACTTCTATAAATATTGAGATGTACGTTAAACTAGAGAACAAATCGGTTTGCCTATTGAGAGAATATGATTTATGCTCATCTAACTTGATTTGATCGCATGTCTAGATTGGTGGATGCTTGATTTTCTAATCCTCAACTTTTTCACTATTTATATCAACATAATAGAATTCAACATATGTGTATATATATATCTTCTTTGTTTTCATTCAAAATCATTCTTTAGGGTCAAAATTTAAATCATTCTTTAGGGTCAAAATTTTTGCTCAAATAAGAATTAGTTGGATCAAAATCGAAGCTTTGTGATAACTATTATATTTTTTTTTATAGTTTACAAGTCGTAGATGAATGTCGGTTGGCTTTGAAAAATTTCTTGTGTAAAGGTTAGGTTTAATTGTATTGTTTTGATATCTTTATTATCTAATTATTTTATTTTAATTTATAGATGCTAGATGAATGTGGGTCGGCTTTGAATTTTTTTTTTGATAAATGTTATGTTTAATTGTATTATCGTAATATCTCTATTAGCTTGTTATTTTCTGGTAGTTTACAGTTCGTAGATGAATCTCGATCGGCTTTGAAAAATTTTTGTATGTAAAATTTAAGTTTAATTGTATTATTTTGATATCACTTTTATCGTATTATTTTGTTGCAGTTTATAGGTGATAGATAAATGTTGGTCGGCTTTGAGGAATTTTTTTTATGTAAAAGTTAAATTTAGTTTATGGGAGGAGCTTATAAAATAAAATGCAAGAATAAACTCCCAAATGCTACCTTAACAACATGTCCTTTCAAAATAATAGAAGTTTTAGCTTACAAATGCTAAACGTTGTGCAGTATTTTAAGAGTTCTTTCTTACTAATATCATACCTCTTGGTGGTTAGAGCAGCAACGTGGCTCTTGAATTTATCAAAGGGAACAACAAGCTAATCACCAAGATTCCTTCCAACATGAAAAGATTGACACAATTCAGGAAATTCATACGCTGTTATAAACTTATAAGCTTTATCACGAGACGGTCAATATTGCTCTTAGTAATTCCTTGATATCACCTTTTATGAATACATAGTAAATGGCATAACAAACATTTTATACTTTAGAATGTTTCTTGCATGGTTCACTAAGTAAAAATATGATATCAAGGATTGAATTTAATTGATCACAAAGTAAAAGAGATAATTTGGTGCATCATAACAACTATTGTCATATATCTGAATTTTCTCATATTTCATAAGATCCTTGAGGATTAGCAGCTAAATTACATTCAAGAACATTTGTTGGGTAAATAAAATAATTGTTTGAAGTATATGGGGGAAGGATTGCAGATTTTCTAGCATTCTCAGCTGACGCTCGGAATAATCCACCAAGTTTTCTACTTCAAAAAACAATTATAAGATGCAGAAAGAACTCATCACAATAAACAATCAAGAACTTTCCAAACCTAGAAGTGTTGTGCGTTAATCGAAGTTTTTAATATTTTATTTCTATTTTCATTGTGTTCTCTTTCTTTTATTTTTGTAAGTACTTAAATTCTTATCATCCAATCAATATAAACCAACATAAAATAATTTATGATAACAAAATAAGCTATACATGGAGATATACAGTTTAAATTCTTGATTGTCAGACAATTAAATTCACATGAAATTTCTTTTTTTTGTCAATAATAATTGATAATTTGGTATTTATTCCATAGTTAAATCATGAGAAATCATAAAGCAATAAATAATGCAATGTCAAAAGCAGATACCTAATCAAGCAACTATAAGTTGCAATTTATCACTCACAGTAAAGTTGGTGGATCAAAATATTTGACAAGTCTTTATATCTTTGGACAATCCTTTATAAATTTGCAGGTTAGACAATAACAACATGAATGCTTTAGTATAGATAAGCCTCGAGTCTCTACAACTTTAAGAATCAAAACATTAATTTGTGTTAATCGTTTGTTAATTGATCAAGTGCACATATATTTTGCCACCTTATGATAAATAAATCAAATAATTCAGTAAAAATTTAAAAAATAAAAATATTACTTTAAAATCTCTGTAGTGGTTCTGGTTCCCTTTGATTCTAAATACTCTTTGAGTCACATTATTTGATTTCTGCACTCATTTTGAATTTATGCTAAAATAAATTTCACAGTGTGTGTAAATTCGTGCAAATGAGTCTTCGAAGTCTATAATTTTTGCATATAAATTTTCACTACATACAACTTCTGAATAGAATAATCGAGTCAAATTCACACTTCGAATCAAAATTAATTTATAGCAATGCTATATGGAGCCTCTATGATAATATCTTCTTTGTTCATAATGGATTAAAGACCGCAATTCATAGTTTGAAGCATGTACTTCTCCACTTTTTACCAATGAAATCATCATAACTTGAATTCTTTGCAACTTATTGTTCAAATCTAAAGAAAAATTAAGGCTTCACAAAAATAAAGTATGTTATTCTCTACAAGTTTAGATATAAAATTAAAATATATGAATTAGGCAGACAAAAGACTACAGAATATATTACTATTAGAATTTTATTAGAAACATGGTCGTTCACAAGAGTTCATTCATGTCCATGATAGCTTTCAATATATATCTCTCCAATTTGTGTTTGCTAGCACACTTCCATTTTCTCTTTTATGTACTTGGTTTAGGTTTCTCTATCAGGTATGTGAATGTGTTGCATCTACAATCTATGCTATCTAAAACTTCTCAAGGTATATCTATTTGGTCCATACTTTGCATATTTTCATGAGAATTGGACGTTTAACCAACGGTATATATATTGTCAATGTTCGACATGGAAAAATAAAAATAAAAATAAAAATAGTTATCTTGTCAACTATAAGAATTGCAGAAACTCAAAATTCTCAATAGAATATTGTGTGTTATACTTTTACCGAAATCTCTATCAATCAACAACGACAAAAATAATAACAAATTCAATTAAGTTTCATAAGCGATGTTTGAGAAGATATGTGTACGCTAGCATTCTTTCTACCTTTCGAACAACAAGAGATGTTGTAAGTTTATTAACTATGTTCTCTCCCCATTGATGTTTTATGTTTGTTTCAGCTTACATGACAATAATAAGAGCTACTAAAAAAAGAATCATCAAATTAAGGAGTGCACCTATAATCTGTGGCAATACCATTTCATAAAGCCATGAATTCAGTCTTCATATTTGTTAATGCCTTATTGTCTAGCTAAAGTTTATGGGCCAAACTGAAAACTACAGTAACTGTAGAAAATATAGAAGTATAAGTCAATTGAAACATCTTTAACATCAAGTTGAACTAATAACCCTATATAAATCACTTTTCGCGTCACTTTATGCAAAGCAACAACATGGGGCAATCACAAAAAGATGAGAACATTTAAAAATATAATAAGATTTTTGCTTCTTCACCAACCTTATACAAGCTTACTTCACATGTTGATTCTTGAATTTTGCAGGAGTGTTTGAAGCTTGTTTGAAACTGAAGATGTTACTTTGTGGATCACAACTAAGTTAAATATTAAAAAAATATTTTTGATCGTATCAAAATAGCTCAAATCAATGAGTAAGCAATTCTAGTAGAATAAATTCAATTTGAGATTTGAGCAAATCATCATATTATGGTCATAGAAAAAGTTTCAAACGAAAGATAGATTTATAGAACGCTACCTCTATGAAACAAATCACGTTGGAGATTTTTTTATTTCTCAATATATATTGTAGACGATAAATTCTCCGAGTCAAGAAAAATAGTAATCAAGACAAAAAAATTGAAGTAATAAAATATAATATTTGATTTCAAATGTAGTAAGTATTACAATTTCTATGATAATCCTCTGATTCTTCGAAATAATATGATCTTGGACTTGATCTTGATTTGGATTCAAGGGCTTAGGTAACTTGATCTTGAATCTTCGTCTTCGAACTTGAATTTGAATATTAATTCGTCACAAACACTTCGATGACTGCCACGAATAATGAATATGAACAAGTAACTTGATCTTGAACAAAATATCCTTCTTTCTTGATCTTGGACTTGATCTTAGGTTTTATTGCTTGAAACTTTTAAATTCTAGAGAAATTATGGTTTTTGATCCAGGAGCTCTCTTTTTGCTTCTTGTTTCTCAAAATCCCCCTTTGTGAATTATGAGGACTCTTATTTATAGTTGGAGGGGTAAGATAATTGTGTGATTTGATTGGTTGATTTGAAATTGACCAACCATATTTTTTTGATGACAAGCTCTAATTTGATTGGCTAGAACATGTTATCTGCACACATGACATGATTTTAATGACTCATTTCATTTAACTTGAATTTTCACATAATATTAACATATGACATGTTTTTAGTGGCTCATTTTATTTAACATGGATTACCACCTCATGTGACAAGAGATATGGGCTTGAACTTTTAAGCTGGGCTAACATCAATTTGGGGCCTTGTGTTAATAAATATGGGTTCATCATTTCAATTGAATTAACTCAATGTATTTGAGATTAGACGATTCATATTAGTCACATTATTTGGACTATTTTCTTGAATTTAATATACTTCAAATAAATATATGAATTTAAATTTAATAAAATTTCAGTACTCGCAAATGTCCCCTACTTCAAAACTTATCAAATATGAACTTTTCTAAAAGTCGACGGACTAGACTTGAAGTACAATTAAGACAATAGTGTAATTTATTTTTGTTGTCTAATATATAAAAATTGTTTGTTTCTCAAGCTCCTAACTCGGCTCCCGTAGTCATGAAATCCCACAAAGACATTTCTTATTTTTTTAACTCTGTATCCGATTAAAATATATCACATAAAAATAAAATAAAGGAAGTAAATAAATATCCATGTTAACATTTTCACGTGGTACTAGAGTTTTACTAGTAGTGGAATATTGATTTGTTGCTTGTAAAGTAGGGTCCATATTTTATGGACTATTATTTTTAAAGTTCTTGATAAACTTTATGAGAACTCTTAGACTTTTGATAGGAAAAGAAATATTTTTATCCTTATCTCAAGAATATTTGATTTTATAAGAATTGAACTTGTATTGTACTAGGAGATTAATATTTTCTCTAATCCCTCTATAAATAGCAACCCATTGTATTGAGTTTTAACTAAAAAAATTCTAACTCAATTATGGAGCATCCCAGAGAGAGAGATTCATATTTAATAAGTGAGTCCGTATATTTATTTTTTATTCTCTAGACTACGTACTAAAGAAAAGTTAAGCAACATATTTAGTATCTCATAAAAAAATAAAAATGGCGTCACATTTAAGTACGGGAGCATGTTTGATTTTTTAAAGAAAATTTTTCAAAAGACAAAATACATTATTTTTTGATATTTACTTTAAACTTTTGTCGTTAGCAACCTTCTGTTTCTTTTTTTTTTTTTTAAATTTTTGTGTTTTAAAATTAATAATACTTTTTTCCAGCAAGTAATTTCTTTAATCAATAATTGTCTCTATCAATCATGTGCACATTTGTCAAGATTTTATTTTCATGCTTGCTTTGAGTTCGATGATTTGCTAGCATAAGATCAGTAGCCCTATCAAGGTAATATTTTGACAAAGTACGTAACTTTGACATTATTATTTTACTCTCTTTTTTTGGAGCATAAATTGGCGTCCCCATCTTTGACAATGAACATATACCAATATTAAAATAATTTTTTTTCTCTTTTGCATATTATTTTGTTGTCGCCTCCTTTTCGTATATTACTGATAATAATATTTATATTGTAGATGTCACAGCTTGAAAAGCTTTACCATAGCACAACTTACTGGTCTTATGGTGGGAAAGAATGTGCTTAATATCCCTGCTTCAACACCATAAATTTGAGGCTTTAAAAACACTGAATATTTGAGCATAAGGCATCATAAGTGTTGCCTTATTTGAGCCAAAGACTGTTGAAATACCCCAAACTTTGTTCCTTACAAAACTTTCTGGGTCTTGAACATTTTGTGCATCATACGACTTGCATCATACCACTCGTATGGTGTGGATATGGGTCAAGGACCCTACTTGTATGTTGGTCAGTGTCACATTAACCAAGTTTTGTTCTTGATTTGAGAAGGAATAATACGACTCATATGATCATGATACGAGTAGTAAGGTCCAAACAGTATGTTGTTCAGTGTCTAGCCTTGACATTTTGCTTAGGGTATGAGGTAGATGGGTACTAGTCGTATGGTAGGGTACGATTCATACTAAGAAGTCGTATGTTGAAAAAATTATGGTGTCCTACATTTTGATCAACATACGAGTAGAGGGTACCACTCGTATGATGTGGGTACGAGTGGAAAGGTCAAATCGTATCCTCATGCAAGTCTTTTATAGTTTTTAAGCTGAGGAATTTTAGATATTTTCCACCTAAGCCCTTAAGACCCCACATCTTATAACACTATTTGATCCATCATTCCTCACTTGGAAGGATCAAAACACTCTCAAAATCCTCTCTAAACTCTCCCTTAAAAATTGCGCTAACGTTTCTATAAGGCGTTCATCTAGAGGCTCAAGAGTTAAGTTCTTTTATTGAATCTTTGTGAATAAGGCATGTTACTCTTCCTTCATTGTTAGTTCATAAAAATCATATGTTTTAAGCATTGTTCTTAAGTCATAAATGGTGGTTTTGAAATTATGGTTGGGGGTTTGAATGTCTAATGTTAAGTATTGTTCTCTCGTGATTTCAGTTATGTTTATACATGTTTTTGGTAATGGTTTTGCACATATGGGTGTACGTAAATTTAATAAAAGGGTCATGGTTAACCCCAACTTGATGGTTTTTGACTTGAATAATGTTATGACCTCAACCTTTTTATAAAAATGTCAATGAGAAGAATCTTGTCACATATGAATTGTGTTTTGAACTATGGCATTGGCCTATGAATGTTGGTGATTGGTAAATGGTTTATAAAGGTCATAATGACCATAAATTGATTTAGATTATAACTATGGTGGTTTAATTGACTAAATGAGTTTGAGTCCCTAAATGTTTAATTAAATTGAGGTCTTTGTTTAAACAATGGGTTTAGGTCCCACGGTTGACTAATAATGATTGTAGCATGTTGTACGCTTGCAGGTGAAGTTGGTATGACAATACCAAAGGTATTCCTTTGGTAAGTAATTGGATTAATGGTAGTTCATATGTGTAAAGAATGTTTTAGTTGGTCTTTAAATAAGGATATGTAGTCGGGCTGTAAATGTGGAGTTTGCTGACAACACTGGAAACCGCACTAGTCGGTGAGGGTGTCTATATGATCGGGAGGTTTGAGCTCCCTGAATGAATATATAAATGGGAGGTTTGAGTCCCCCATATTGTATACATTGGTGCTACGTCACCTTTATTATGTTGGGAGGCTCGAGTCCCCCATAATGGCATATTAGAATATGGATATTCTTTGGATCATGCGACTACACACACTGGGGCCCTTCCAGATAGGGGAGAGCTGGACCCATATATCCCGCGAGTGCCTTGTTGTATGATGATTATGCTACACAACTCAGGTTAATATTTTTAACGTTCATGTTAAGCCCTGTTCCCTATCATTGCACAACATATATATATATATACTTGTGATTGCATATGATACTTTGAATTGATTTCAATGATGGTATTATTTTATTCCTCTATCCCTAAGTTACATGCTAGTATTCTAACCGCTAACCATCTTCGGACACTGTATTCCCATGCAATACAGGAATCGTATTTTCTTCTTCTTTTTCTGTGCAGTGACCAGGTGTTTGAGTGGCTCATGAGGTGACATTAAAGTGATGAGCTTCCATAGTCCCGAAGGCATTCATTTCATGGTCCTTTTACTAGACTTTGTTAGACTTGGATTTTGGCTATCATCGAGGGCATGTCCCGATATTTTATTGACTTCGGTTTGCAGAGTCTTTGCGGATTACTGTAGACTTAGGTATGTTGGCTTAGTTTTTTGTGGTGATGAATTATTAGACGTTTCTTGGGCTACTGTTATCCTTATTTTGCCCTATCTTGTCATATGATTGAAATTCATCCGACACTTATGGTTGATATATTGGTTAGGTTATGTAGGGGGGTGACCTCTGGTCCACATGGATCTTGAAATACCCATCACAGTCAGGCCCTGGTTTGGGTCACGATAAAGTTGGTATCAGAGCCTAGGTTCATGATCAATTGAGTGTCCATAAAGCCATGTCAAGTAGAATCCCTTTTATGAGTGTGTAGTGTGCCACACTTATTAGAGAGAGGCTAAAAGACATTTAGGAATATTTTTCTTTCTTTTTGTCTTATTTTCGAGTTATAGAGTCTAAGGTCTTGGATTCTTCTTATTTCAGTTTGCTCGTCTTTCAGATCATGCCTCAAAGAAGATTTGATTCATGCAAACTCTTTTGTCTCATCTGAGGATAATGTGGATGGAGCTCATCTAACTTTTGGGGTCCAGACCCAGTCAAGGGTTGCTGCATCTAACTATCCCCGTATGGTTCCACCTGTCTCCACTGATCCTACTCCTAAGGTTGACACTCATACTCAGTTGCCTCCTGGGGAGGTTACTAATGCTGAGTTTCATCGCTTCATTACCCTGTTGACTCAGTTGGTGACATCTCATTCACAATAATCTGGTTATGTTGGTGCTACTATGGGTTCGTTTGAGGCCACTAGAGTTGGCCATTTTTAATATATGAGGTTGCATATTCTGATGTTTACTGGTATAAAGGATGAAGAGGATCCTTAAAGTCTTATTGATGAGATGGAGAAGATATTCTAGGTTATGCATGCTTTAAAAGTTGAGGGCATTGGGTTTGATGCCTACCAATTGAAAAATATGGCATACTTATGGTACAAAGAGTGGGAATAGTCAAGGAGTGAGGATGCTAATTCTGTAGTGTGGGATGATTTCTCTAGTGCATTTCTGGACCGCTTCTTCTATCGGATAAATATTTTCAGGTTAACGCAACTACACCAAAAATATTGGACAATGATGTATGAATACCAAAGTTGAAATCCGCTTAATACTCAATAAAACAGACTTCCAAATCTAAAATAAACCCCCCAAAAATTAAAACATAAGAGTATTTGGATCCTTCTAAATAATATTTTTGAAGTAAGCTCAGTTTTTGCTTTTCTCAACTTTTTAACTTTGTGCATCTTGTGAAAGAAAACTTATAACTCGAAGTGTGAATGCTAGAACCATAAGATTATTTATTCCATTGAAAAAAACACTGAGATCCATGACACTTATGAAATTCATACCCATAACTTTTACAGATATGTACAAATCTTTTCACAAAGTCAGCCCACCTCAGAGCCTCGACACATTGCCACCAAGTTCTTTCTTTCTTTTTTGTAGAAAATCCTTTAATCATGAATTATTTTTTTATTAAAGAACTTTGTTGAATTCATATTAAAAGAAGAACCTATGGTGGGTTTGAAACCCTAACTTGATGGCTGACGAATTTATAGGTTTCAACTCACAAAATTATCAAGTTGTCGAAAAATCATAATCTTCTTGTTTAGACAATTCGTCTTCCCCAGAGATTTTACCTCATTAATGAATTACCTATTGTTAAGATCGATAAATTAATAAAAGAACATCCATAGATCTGACTTTTAGATACTGTGCTAGGCACATTATGTTTACCGGAATAAGGCCCCTTATTTTTAACTAATGAGACTGAACTTAGAATTAAACTCTAAGCGCCTATGTACCTCAGTGAAGAGGATCAAGTCATAACATAGTTTTGAAAAAGCAATAAACTTGCTTATTTATTTTTTATATCCTTATTTTTAATTTTTTTTGGACCGTGCACAGTTTATACTCTTGTGGTCCAGGAATGACGTGCAGTTTAGGCTCGTGCCTTAAGGATCATTCTTCTTCTCTTCAAGGATAGTATCTCTTACTGAACTTTCCATTGATGAGGCCAATCTGCAAACTTTTTGAGTCGACAAGCTTGTAAGCACCACTTGAGTATACTTCGTGTACAACATATGACCCATCCCACTAAGCTTAGAACTTGCTTCCAGATCGATGCGAGATGATAATGGGCCTTCTTACAACAAGAACTTGGTCACCCACTCAAAATTATCTAAGGCATACCTTCTTATTAGAAGATCGAGATAGGTGAGCTTAATAACATGCCAGGCTTTGTTGAGTATGTAGACTCTTTTCATCCAAAGCCTCCAATTCTTTGAAGTGTAATTGAGCATTTTCTTTATTAGTGAGTACTTCTTGAATGAAAAGCTGTAATTATAGGATTTGACGCTCAAGTGGAAGGACTAATTCAACTCCATAAATAAGTGAATAAGGAGTTGCCTATATTGGTGCGCGATACGTTGTCCTATATGCCAAAAAAGCTTCTTCCATTCTACCATGCCAATCTCTCTTAGAATTTGACACAACCTTCTTCAATAAGTTACAAAGTGTCTTATTGAATGCTTCAGCAAGGCAATTGGCAGCAACATAATACATAGAAGAGTTGCATTGCCTGAAGCCTAAAAGATCACATATCTTATTCATCACTTATTAGCAAATGACTTACCATTATCCGTTAGTAAATATCTAAGAATACCAAAGTGACAAATAATATTGACTTGAATGAAGAAGCTGGCCACACTCTCTATCTTTACTTCTTTCGCAGAAACAACTTCGACCTATTTTGAAAAGTAATCAGTTGTAACTAGGATCTACAAATATCCACCGAAAGACTTTGGTAATGATCCAATAACATCCAATACCCATGTCTCAAATGACCATGAAATAACAGTTAGGTAAAATACCTCTAGGGGTTCATGTATGAAATTTGTATGGAATTGACAAGGCTTGCACCTTTGAGCGTAATCCAAACAATCTTTCAACATAGTCTTCCAATAGTAACCCATCCTTTTTATATGAAAATGAACCTTGTCCCCAGATTGATGCGCTTTACATACTCCAGAATGAGCTTTTTGCATAGCTTGAACTGACTCATATGTGCCCAAACAACGTAACAACACTCTATTAAATTATCGCCTTTAGAGTGTACCCTTATAGTAATGAAATCAAGCGACTCTTCGTCGATTTTTTGTCCCCTTTTGAGGGATTTCTGGTCAAATTCCATAATACAAGTAATTAATTATTGCCAATAGTCTTTAATCTCGGCCTCAGAAGCTGTGATAAGTTGTTTAACTTTCTCTACATTTTTATTTGTCAGTGGTACTACCCATGTTTGGCAAATGATGACTTTTATTTGATCAGGAGATACCAATGCAGAAGCTAAAGTTGCCGATGCATCAAATTTTTTGTTTTTTGTCCTAAGGACGTGTTGAATGCTAACCTCTCCAAGCTAACTTATCAACTTCTAAGCATAATCACGATAAGGAAGCAAGTCAGATTTCTTGACCTCATAACTAACCAAAACTTGATTGATCACTAACTTGGAATCTCCAAAGACTTGTAATTGAAATTGTTTCATATCAACAACCACTTTGAGTCTAAGTATGAACTCTTGATATTCCGTGAAATAATTAGAGCAACACTATATTAAAGTGAAGGAATATGGCAAAAACTTCACCATTGGGAGTGATAAATACTACTCCAGCACCAGCTCCTTCACGATGTGCCACACCGTCAAATTATATCTTCCAAGGAGACTGGATATCTTCAAACATAACATCTTTATCAGGTAGTTCATCGGATAACTTCCAATCATGTGGAGTCAAATGGTCGGCTAGGAAATTATAATACCTCAAACTTTTTCTAGCTTAAATTCGTTCCTAGAATGCTAAGGGATGTCTTCCAAAATGAATAATATTTGTTTCATATAGAATTTTCTAAATTTAAACTTTTTATTGTGTGGGAAATTAAATAAACTTTCCATCGATACCAAATTTACCCAAATCTGACACTTAGTGAAGAAGTTAGAGCATTTTTAAGTTGACAACGTGCCAACTGGGAAGTCACCGCATTGCAGTGAAGGAAAATTTATTAATTGTCACTTTTCAGTGAACCACAACAATTTTGGCGCATCGTGGCAAGGTCCAAATTTCCATTTGTCAATTTCCAGTGGACCTCTGCGATATAGGTGCATTACGGAGAGGTCCATCTTCCCAATTGTGGAATTCCAGTTGCCCAATGTGATTGGGGCACGTCGTGTTGAAGGACAAAATGACATTTCTATAGGGCACCTCGATGGTAATGCATCGCGTTGAAGTTCCAGGTCCCAATTGTCAAAATTCAGTGGGACAACGTGATAGCTCCGCGTTGCATAGGACCCCAATTTCCCTTTCATTAGTTTTCATTAAACCACCGCGATAGTGGCGCGTCGCAGTGGTCCATTAAATCAGGACCCAGTTATATTTTTTTAAGTTTCGTTCAGAAGTTAAAAAGGGTATTTTGGACTTTTTCCCAGCCCCCAATTCCATCTAAACACAATCTTTAGGGCTATTACAAGCATCTTGTGATATATTTCTCAAGATTTCTCTCAACTAAAAACCTAAAGCTTCAACAATCAACCTCAAGAATCCCAATATTCCATCATCCTTTTTACAAATTAATTCAAGATTCCCAACACAAGAATTCCAAGAACCATCATTCAAGAGCACAAATAAAGTCTCAAAAGCATGGTTGTTCATCTAGTTCATCATCCAAGGTATGTGGGGTTTGAAAAAGGACAAATCTTTCGTTCTTGTGCCCAAAAAACTTGAATTTTATTAAATATTACATGATTTGCAAGTTGGGGTTTATACCCAAAGCATCTTGTTTTTAAGTTTATAAAGATATAAGTGATTTGAGCCTTGAATTGAATATTTATCCCACCTATTTATGCTTTGAATTGAGGATTTATATCATGAATTGAACATTCCTATTGTGAATTGATATTTTCAAGTATTTCCAAGAAAACAATTAAGCTTCATTATGAAATTGTGATCATTTAAGTACATATGCTTTAAAACCAAGTATAAATTTTGATATTTCATGAAGAGTATATTGTTAGCATACTTTAACAAGCAAACATTTAGATTTTAAAGAAAGATTGATCTTTCGAACCTAAGATAAGATAGGAATCCACATTATTTCTGATTTTAAGCAAAGGGAAGTATAATTGGTTTTCATTATAAATCATTGTGCTATTTTAAGGAGGATTTCCTAAAAGTTCTGAGAAATAAGTATGAGAGTAGTATTTAGCACCGAGTTGGGTATGATTCGAAGGTCTCATGTCCCAGAATTATGAGCCACCGATATTCTAAACGCCCATAGTGGGCTAAGATAGTGATCACTAAAGTTAAGGTTCTATTCTGATGGAAAGGGTAGAACAGCTCTCCCCAATATAGGCAAGACGTTGGACTCCATGTCAGCTCATATGGTTTATGTCGGTTAGACGAAGCTCCCTGAGTCCCAAAGTCCCTAAGTCCCAAAGTTCAAAGATTTCCAAAGCTCCTCAAAGCTTCTGAGTTTCAAAAGAAAAGAATGATAGAAAATCTTTTATAAGACTAAGTGTTATGACTCACTAGATTCACAAGAATGATTTGTTATGCATGATTTTATATTTTGATATTTTAGATAATCAAGCTTATGTGAGTCATATACATCCAGATACATTTACTTTCTAATTATGATGATGTTTACTTATGCATTACACCCCCATATACTCAGTACATCCTCAAAGTGCTGATCCACATATATGTCTATGTGCTACATTGTCTTATAATGTAGGTTCAGGTGCTTAGTATCATCAGTGTGAGTAGTTCAAGCATTTCTATCTGCGCTCCCATAGTTGGTGAGTCCTCATGATTCGAGGGCCTACTTTTTTAGATTTCTAGCTTTCATAGTAGTTGAGTTTTGTTTTCAGTATAGCCTGAGCAGTTAGGGGTCTGTCCCTATGGCACTCTAGTTCTTTAGTAGTAGAGGCTTGTCAAACTACGAGTTTAACTACAGACTTTTAGTATTTGTTATTCAGATAGTATCTACAGTTTATTCATGTCAATTTTGGTATAATACAACATTATTTCTTGATTAGATTATTATAAAGTATGGTGTAGATCTAGTAGCAGGCTCAAAGGGTTAGCTTGGGGCTACTCGTAACCTTGATCACCGTGTGACGTCTTGGGATTAGATTTTGGGGAATTACAAATCTAGTATTAGTGCCTGAGGTTTAATGAGTCCTAGGGAGTCAAACAAGTCGCATTACATAGAGTCTTGATCATGCGTGTAAAGCGTGCCACATCTTTAAGCAAGAGGCTATCGAGTGTTTTAGGAAAATCCTCCTTTTTCTTTCATAATCCATCATGCTTACATCTATCTCTATCTACTATTAACTCATACTCTTTCATGATAAAATATGCCTCCTTGCAGAGAAAATACCCATAGGAATGATAACCAACTACCCCAGCCTGTTGATCCCCTATATGAGAATGTGTCGCATGCCAAATTTTGGGCTGCCTTTCAGGCGTTAGCCCAAAATGTGATTGCTAATGTTCAAGCCAATAACTAGGCTATAGTTCTTCCTTAACAAGGGTGTGATTTAGCTGCAGCTTGACTTCATGACTTTATGAGGATGAATCTGCCTGAATTCTTTGGGTCAGAAGTAGGTGAGGACCCCCAATTGTATCTTGATAAGGTGAAAAAGATCACCCAAGTGATGCATGTGTAACACTCAAATTTTCTAAAACCAAAATGCCACACGGTGCACATTATCCTGAAGGACCACAAGCTAACCCTTTCTGGTACCTGCTGTAAGAACTGTATAAAAATACTAAATAATAAAGAAAACTGGCAGAAAACTTGTCATAAGGTTCAAAACATCTAAAATAATCAATACTGAATACTGACTACTAATACATGTGTCTGAAAAGCCTCTAACTATCTGAACTGTGGAGTTGATAGGACATGTCCCCAACTAACTCCGTCTACTGAAAATAAACTGAATCTAATTCCATAATAAAATAAGGATCATTCTCGAATAAAGAGGACTCACTGCTATGTCTACTGCTTCTAACTGAGTCTGGAATGCTAAGGTTGCTCTGGATCTCGCACTTCTGAACCTATGGTATAAGACACCATAGCGCAAGAGAAAAATATGCGTTAGTATTTTGAATGTACTAGTATGCTAGATGAGGTAAGACTAAATGCAAGGGCTTATGCATGAACATAGCTTAACTGAATAACATGAGAATATTGAATGAGGACATATGCATGAATGCACAAACCATAACTAAACTCATCGTGATTCTGAATACTGATACTCGAATACTTCTTTACTGACATCTGAACTCACTACTAATACTGAGATACTGAATAACTGAATCTTCTGATATTAATAACTGAGTACTGGAGTTGAGATCAGTCTTATCTAGCGGGTGATCTCTGAATCTAATGATAATGGGAATGCTCAATTGAAATCTAAGATCCGTCTTATCTAGCGGGTGATCTCTATATCTACTAATAATGAGAGTACTTAGCTGAATCTAAGATCAGTCCTATCTAGAGGTGATCTCTGTATATATTGATAATAAATATGATTTGACTTAATTTGAGATCAGTCCTATCTAGCGGGTGATCTCTGAATCTGATAATACTGAAGCTGATTAACTAAATCTGAGACCAGTCCTATCTAGTGGGTAATCTTTGAGTCTGTTGATAATCATAATGATTGACTATATCTGACAGTCCTTACTCAGTACTATTGAACTGAGTTTGTTTATTGAGACAGATTCTGAAACTGAGACTATGGGAAGTAGTCATTTAACTGACATGCCTCTTTTATCTAAGTTGGGGTCCAACCTGTAACCCCATTTGGAAGGTTGTCAATATCGTGCCATGGGTAAATACCTCTCTTGTAGAGTCAGTCCTATCTAATGGGTGACCTCTTGGGACCAGTCCTATATATATATATAATATACTAATGGGTGCTCTCTGAGTATGTCATCCTATCTAGCGGGTGACATCTCATATCTACGCTGGCTACATAGTTTTAGAACTTAGGGATTGCTCCTAGGGATCTCAGTTCTCTCTAATAGGTGAGTCCCCATCCCTAGGTTCGCTTGGTGCTAAGTTTTACTCCCAACCAAAAGACTCTGAACTGATTCTTTTTCTTAAACTGCACTAGACTGAGCTGAATCTGTTATTGATCATATTGAGTAACTGAGTTAAGCTGAGTTCACTTGATTCCGAAGATTAATGGAATACTTCTGAATCTCATTATCTGACTGCACGATTCTAAGTTCTAAATTGATTACTTGAATGCTACTGAGGTCTGAAACTGAATTCTTGAATACTACTAAGTCTGAGCTGAGTACTGAACTAAAGCTAGAATGCTAATAATACTTAGATTACTGAGATTTCCTAAGTTATATAATTGTCTAAGAGTACTGAGTTCTATAACTCACTGAGTTCTAAAAATCGTGGCTTGACTGAGATTACCGTGAAAACTGACATGGGCTCTAAACTTGTAACTAAATTATCGGGTATAAATACCCCAAGGACTAGATAACATAAAAGTAAAACATAAACATTCTTTAATAATCATGACCATGGACATTCATTCACCATTACAATCATTAAAGCATCTCTTCAAGGACTTGGAAATCATAAACATGTGATAGTATAGGGATACATGCTATTGGCTTAGAATCTATTCAACAAGGTCTTGCAACAAACATTTAACATGCATTGAAGAGCATATAATTGGTGGATTTCATGCTAACATGTCACAATTCATTCATTAAGGTTTTTCAACAAATACTTGGTATGCATGAGCTTGCACACAATTGGGGATTCCTAGTCAACATGCTATAATGGCTCTAATTCCTTCACATAAGCATTTTATCAAACATATGGGGAGCATGCTTTTGTTATTCAACAATTTCTACACTCAATTGATATAAACACATCACTTAACATGCAACTTGAAGAGGGTTTATCATGAACATCACATGAATATCACATACTAGGATCAACTCTTGAGATTTTATAAACGAAACATGAATATAACTCAATAATAACATGAACTTCAATTTCAATTCAAATAAATCACGAAAACTCATAAATATAAGATCTTTGAATTTAGAAAAAGGAGTCTTGAACTTCTTGGGTGGAAGGAACCCAAGAATCAACATCTAACATACCTTTCTATGTAATTCTTAAAAGATTCATGATGAAACCTTAATGATTTGGGTCTTGGATTAGAAACTCTAGGTCTTGTTCTTAAAGAAAATTGAGAGAAACCAACAATATTTGGGTGTAAATGTGCCAAATCTCTTGTTAAAGAGTATATATAGGGGTTGGAAAAAGACCCTTTTTTCCCTTGGAACTAAAATTTGGAACTAGAAAAATCCCGATTTTACGTGCTGGCGCGATGCGCCATAATCGCGCCAGCTTACTCAAAATTGGACAATTGGGAAACTGAGCTTTGGCGCGATGCGGTGGAAATCGCGGTTCCATCTTGGTTGCAAACTAGAAAGATACCACAATGAAGTGGAATAGCGGAGGCTCACTGGAATTTGACAATTTCTATTTTGGCTGGCTCCGCGACGCGCTAAAGTGCCAGGTGGGCACACTGTCTCACTAAAATTTCTCTAACTCTTCGCCCGAGTGTCGGATTTGGGTAAATTTGGTATCGACAAAAATCTTATTCAATTCTCTACATGACAAAAAATTGATATTAGGGAAATTTTGCATGGTTTAAAATATTTCTCACTTTGGAAGTCAGTTCTCGATTTTTTAAGACCGAAATTACACTTCACTTGACACGCTCTACGGCTCAAACTATGAGAGAAATTTATAAGGTTTTACAGTTTATCACTGAAGAGGGGAGTGTAGAATTGGCTTTGTATAGGTTAAAATATGTTGCTTATGATTGGTTTTCATGTGGAAGAAAGGTAGGGGTGAGAATGCATCTCCCATGAGTTGGCAGGTATTTCTGGATGCTTTTCCATACAGGTTTTTTCCTCATGAGTTACGAGAATCCAAGGTTGAAGAGTTTATAAACCTGAGGCAGGGATCAATAACTGTGAAGGAGTACTATCTTAAGTTCAACCAGTTATCTAAGTATGCTCCCGTGTTGATAGCTGACATTAGATCTAGTATGAGTAAGTTTGTTACTGGAGTGTCAGGACTGGTAGTCAAGGAGTGTAGGCATGCCATGCTTATTGGAGATATGTATCTCACTAAATTAATGACTCATGCCCAATAGATCGAGGCAGAAAATTTGAAGGAAAGAGAGAGAGAGAATAAGAAGGCTAGAACTGGGCAGTTTAAGTATGGTCAGTCAAGGTTTGCAGAGAGAAATCACTCATAGTTTCAGATTCGTCTGCCATTACCAGTGCTATCTTTAGTTAGTGCTCCTATTCTCAGAGGTAGACAGGAGCAGTGGAGTAAGTCTTCTATGTCTAGTTCCAAAATAGTATAGGCAGTAAGCCCAATTATCCTCCATGTGCTAAGTATGGTAGAACTCATCCTGGTAAGTATTTGGCTGGAAAACAGGATTGTTTTCGTTGTGGCAAGTTAGTTCATGGAATTAGAGAGTGCTCAAATGTTAAGCAGGGAAATAGAGATGTTTGTCCTCAGATAGGGGATACCAGTGCACCAGCTTTTGCAATTTGCCCAACCTCTCCTTAGACCGCATCATCCAGTACCTGTGGCGGTCAGCACCAGAATTAGTTCTATGCCTTACTATCATACCAGGAGCAGAAGAGCTTCCTAGATGTTGTTACTGGTATGCTTCGTGTCTTTGATTTTGATGTTTATGTGTTGTTAGACCCTGGGTCAAGTTTTTCTTATGGGACCCTGTTGGTTGCAGTGAATTTTGAGATAAGTTTTGAAAAGACCCCCGAGCCTTTCTTGGTTTCTACACTAGTAATGGAATCAGTTGTTGCCGAAAGGATTTGTAGAAAGTGTCCCATTACTGTCCTCATAAGATCATGTTGGTAGATTTAATAGAATTAGACATGGTTGACTTCGACCTTATTCTTGGTATGGATTGGCTCAATTCTTATTATGTATCCATAGATTGTCGCACCCGAGTAGTGAAGTTTCAGTTTCCCAATGAGCCAACCTTTGAGTGGTCAGGTAATTCAGTGTCTCTTAAGAGTCATTTCATATCCTATCTTAAAGAAATAAAGCTGATCTCTAGAGGGTGCGTCTATTATCTAGTTCGAGTCAAAGACATTAAGTCTAAGACTCCAACAATTTATTCAGTCAATATAGTTAATGAGTTTCTTGATGTTATTCTTGAAGATTTGCCAGGGGTACCTCTCGTTAGGGAAATAGAATTTGGAATTGATCTTCTTCCTGATACTCATCCTATTTCTATTTCTCCATATCATATGTCTCCTTCCAAACTTAAGGAGTTTAAAGAGCAACTCAAAGATCTTCTAGACAAAGGCTTCATAAGACCTAGTATTTCTCCTTGGGGCACTGCCATCCTATTCATCCAAAAGAAAGATGGTTGTTTGCGTATGTGCATTGACTATCATCAGTTGAATAAAGTGACAGTCAAGAACAAATATCCTCTTTCTAGAATTGATGACTTATTTGATCAACTCAAAGGTGCAAGTTATTTCTCAAAGATAGACCTTAGATTTGACTATCATCAACTTAAAGTAAGGGAATATGATATTCTGAAGATAGCCTTCAGGACTCGCTATGGTCATTTTGAGTTTCTATTCATGTTCTTCGAGCTAACCAATGCCTCATTAGCTTTTATGGACTTGATGAACCGAGTGTTCAAACAGTATCGGGACATGTTTGCCATAGTCTTTATCGATGATATTCTTGTCTACTCTCGTAGTAAGGATGATCATGCAGACCATCTCCGAATTATGTTGCAAACTCTTAGAGATCACCAGTTGTTCACCAAATTTAGGAAATATGAATTTTGGCTAAGGTCAATTGCTTTCCTTGGTCATGTTATTTCCATGAAGGGTATTAGAGTTGATCCTCAAAAGACAAAAGTCGTAAGAAATTGGCCTAGACCTATCTCTCCATCATACATTAGGAGTTTATTGGGTTTAGCTAGCTATTACAGACATTTTGTTGAGGGGTTTTCATCCCTTGCATCTCCTATGATCCGATTGACTCAGAAGAAGGCTAAGTTTCTATGGTTAGATTCCCGTGAGAAGAGTTTTTAGGAGTTGAAGACTCGACTCACTTTAGCCCCAGCCTTAGCATTACCTGATGGCATAAATGGTTTTATTGTGTATGTGATGGCTCTAGAGTTGGTTTGGGTTATGTTTTGATGCAGAAAGGTATGGTCATAGCCTATGCCTCTAGGCAGCTTAAGCCTCATGAAAAGAATTACCCAACCCATAATCTTGAATTAGCTGTTGTGGCATTTGCTTTGAAAATCTGGAGGCACTACCTGTATGGTGTGCATGTTGATGTGTTCACGGACCACAAAAGCTTGCAATATGTGTTTACACAGAGGGAGTTAAATATCTGTTAGAGAAGGTGGTTAGAACTGCTGAAAGATTATGACATGAGTGTGCTGTATCATCTGGGTAAGGCTAATGTAGTGGCAGACGCCCTTAGTTAATTGTCTATAGGCAGCATTGCTTATGTGGAGAATGATAATAAAGAGTTAGATTGGGAAGTAAACCATTTGGCTAGGTTGGGTGTTAGATTGGTTGATTTGGTTGAGGGTAGAGTTTGGGTGTAGTGTAGTGCAGAATCTTCCTTAGGTTTTGAGGTGAAGGAGAAATAATATTAGGATTTCATCTTGGTAAAGTTGAAGGAGTTAGTTAAATACCAAAAGGTAAAGGTTTTCTCCCAAGGGGGAGATAGCGTGCTGAGATACCAGAGTAGACTATGTGTACCATGTGAGTTAACACAGCGGATTATGGCTGAGGTGTATGGTACGCGTTACTCCATTCATCCTAGTTCTACTAAAATGTACCGAGATTTATAAGAAATCTATTGGTGGAGAAGTAAGAAGAGAGATATAGTGGAGTTTATAGCCAAGTGTGCAACTTGTCAATAGGTTAAGGTAGAGCACCAAAGGCTTGGTGGTGTTTTGCAAGAGTTGAGTATTCCTACTTGGAAGTGGGAAGAGGTGAATGTGGACTTTGTAATAGGGTTACCTCATTCGCGTCATCATTATGATTCGATTTAGGTTATTATGGATAGATTGACTAAGTAAGTGCATTTCTTGCCAGTTCATACTTCCTATACAGCTGAGGATTATGCTAATTTGTATATCCAAGAGTTAGTTAGATTGGATAGAGTGCGCTTGTCTATTATTTCAGATAGGGGTGCTCAGGTTACCTCTCAGTTTTGGAAAGCTTTTCAGAAGGGTCTTGGTACCCAAGTTCATCTTAGTTTCACTTTCTATCCTCAAACTGGTGGTCAGGCAGAGAGGACCATTCAGACTCTAGTAGATATGTTAATAGCGTGTGTGCTTGATTTAAGGGGTAGTTGGGATGAGCATTTGCCATTGATTGAGTTTGCCTACAACAACAGTTATCATGCTACCATTCAGATGGCCCCAGTTGAGGTACTTTATGGGAGGACATGTGGATCGCCTATTGGATGGTTTGCAGTGAGTGAGGCTATGTTGTTAGGGATAGATATGGGGTTAGAAATTATAGAGAAAGTATAGTTGATTCAAAAAGGTTGAAAATAGCTTAGAGTCGTCAGAAGTTGTATGTAGATGTAAGAAGAAGAGATATTGAGTTCGAAGTTGATGATTTAGTCTATTTAAAAGTTTTACCCATGAAGGGGGTAAAGAGATTTGGCCGGAAAGGGAAACTTAGTCCCTGTTATATAGTCTCTTCTAAATTTTGAACCGTGTTTCGAAGGTGGCGTATGAGCTTGAGTTGCCTATAGATTTATCGTCCGTACATCCTATGTTCCATGTGTCTTTGTTAAAGAAGTGTATTAGTAATCCAGTGGTTGTAGTACCCTTAGAAAGTACAGAGATTCATGATAGCCTCTCTTAAGAAGAAATTCCAGTTGAGATCCTTGACCATCAGACTCGTAGACTAAGGAACAAAGGAGTCCTCCTAGTCAAGGTTCTTCGGTGAAATCAATCCGTTGAGGGTGCCACTTGGTAAGAAGAAGCAGATATGCGGACCAAGTACCCTCATCTTTTCGCTGCAAGTTTCCTCAGATAATCTCTTTTTAGTCTAAGTCTCATCTTTATATAGCCATTCATTCGATAGTTCATGCATTTGAAATCAATTGAGTTATGCTTTTAGTTGTATATACCAGTTATGGCCTCAAGTTTTCAGCATCTCAACTTCTCTAGCCACATTCGAGGATGAATGTTTCCAAGGGGGAGATATTGTAATACCCTAAGTTTTTTCTAGCTTAAATTCACTCCTAGAATACTAAGGGATGTCTTCCAAAATGAATAATATTTGTTTCATGTTCTGCTTTTCAAGACTTTTTAACTTTGTGTATGTTGTGAAAGAAAACTTATAACTCGGAGTGTGAATGCTGGAACCATAAGATTCCTTATTCCTTTGAAAAAAAACTCTGAGATCTATGACACTTATGAAATTCATACCCAAAACTTTTACAGCTATGTACAAATCTTTTCACAAAGTCAGCCCACCTCATAGCCTCGACACGTTGCCACCAAGTTCTTTCTTTCCTTTCTGTTGAAAATCCTTGAATCATGAATTAATTTTTTATTAAATAACTTTGTTGACTTCATATTAAAAAAAGAAACTATGGTGGGTCTGAAACCCTAACTTGATGGCTGGTGAATTTATAGGTTTTAACTCACAAAATTATCAAGTTGCAGAAAGATCATAATCTTCTTGTCGAGACAATTCATCTTCCCCAGAGATTTTCCCTCATTAATGAATTACCTATTGTGAAGACCGAAAAATTAATAAAAGAACATCCATAGATCTGATCTTTAGATACTGTGCTAGGCACATTATGTTTATCGAAATAAGGTCCATTATTTTTAACTAATGAGACTGAACTTAGAATTAAACTCTAAGTGTCTATGTACCTCAGTGAAGAGGATCAAGTCATAACATAGTTTGAAAAAGTAATAAACTTGCTTATTTATTTTTTATTTCCTTATTTTTTATTTTTTTTGGACCGTACACAGTTTATACTCTTGTGGTCCAGGAATGACATACAGTTTAGGATCGTGCCTTAAGGAGCTTTCTTTTTCTGTTCAAGGATAGCATCTCTTTATGAACTTTCCATTGATGAGGACAATCTGCAAACTTTTTGAGTCGACAAGCTTGTAAGCACCACTTGAGTATACTTCTTGGACAACATATGACCTATCCCACTAAGCTTAGAACTTGCTTCCAGATCTATGAGAGGTGATAATGAGCCTTCTTACAATAAGAACTTGGTCACCCACTCAAAAGTATAAAAGGCAGACCTTCTTATTAGAAGATTGAGATAGGTGAGCTTAATAACATTCCAGGCTTTATTGAGTATGTAGACTCTTTTCATCCAAAGCCTCCAATTCTTCGAAGCATAACCGAGCATTTTCTTCATTATTGAGTCCTTCTTGAATAGAAAGCTTTAATTGTGGGATTTGACGCTCAAGTAGCAGGACTACTTCAACTCAATAAGTAAGTGAATAAGGAGTTGCCTGTATTGGTGTGCGATACATTGTCCTATATTCCAAAAAAGATTCTTCCATTCTATTATGCCAATCTCTCTTAGACTTTGACACAACTTTCTTTAATAAGTTATAAAGTGTCTTATTGAATGCTTCAGCAAGGCCATTGGCAGCAACATAATACATAAAGGAGTTGTATTGCCTGAAGCCAAGAAGATCACATATCTTATTCATCACTTATTAGCAAATGGCTTACCATTATCCATTAGTATATATCTAATAATACCAAAGTGATAGATAATATTGACTCGAATGAAGTTCGCCTTACTCTCTTTCTTTACTTCTTTTTGAGAAACAACTTCGACATATTTTGAAAAGTAATCAGTTGTAACTAGGATGTACAAATATCCGCCGAAAGACTTTGGTAATGATCCAACAACATCCAATACCCATGTCTCAAATAACCATGAAACAACAGTTAGGTAAAATGCCTATGGGGGTTGATGTATGAAATTTGCATGGAATTGACAAGGCTTACACCTTCGAGCATAATCCAAACAATCTTTCACTATAGTCTTCCAATAGTAACCCATTCTTTTTATATGAAAATAAACCTTTTCACCATATTGATGCGCTCTACATACTCCAGAATGAGCTTCTAGCATAGCTTAAACAGACTTATTTGTGCCCAAACAATGTAAGAGCACTCCATCAAATTATCGCCTTTAAAGTGTACCCTTATAGTAAAGAAAGCAACAGACTCTTCGTCGGCTTTTTGTCCCCTTTTGAGGGATTTCTGGTCAAATTCCATAATACAAGTAATTAATTATTGCCACCAGTCTTCAATCTAGGCCTCAGAAGCTGTGATAACTTGTTTAACTTTCTCTACATTCTTATTTGGCAGTGGTACTACTTATGCAAATGATGACTTTTATTTGATCAGAAGATACCAATGCAGAAGCTAAAGTTTCCAATGCATCAAATTTTTTGTTTTTTGTCCTAGGGACATGTTGAATGCTCACTTCTCCAAGCCAACTTATCAACTTCTGAGCGTAATCACGATAAGGAAGCAACTCAGGCTTCTTGACCTCATAACTACCCAAAACTTGATTGATCACTAACTTGGAATCTCCAAAGACTTGTAATTGAAATTGTTTCATATCGACATCTATTTCGAGTCTAAGTATGAGTGCTTGATATTCAGTGAAATAATTAGAGCAACACTATATTAAAGTGAAGGAATATGGCAAAAACTTCCCCATTGGGAGTGATAAATACTACTCAAGTGCCATCTCCTTCACATTGTACCACGCCGCCAAACTATATCTTCCAAGGAGACTGGATATATTCAAACATAACATCTTTATTAGGTAGTTCATCAGATAACTACCAATCATGCGGAATCAAATGGCCGGCTAGGAAATTATAATACCCCAAACTTTTTCTAGCTTAAATTCGTTCCTAGAATGCTAAATGTTGTCTTCCAAAATGAAAAATATTTGCTTCATATAGAATTTTCTAGATTTCAACTTTTCATTATGTGAGAAATTAAATAAGCTTTCCATCGATACCAAATTCGGCCAAATTCGACACTCGGTGAAGAAGTTAGAGCATTTTTAAGTTGACAGCATGCCAACTGGGCAGTCACCGTGTCGTGGTGAAGGACGATTTCATAATTGTCACTTTTCAGTGTACCACCACAATGTTGACACATCACGGCGAGGTCCAAATTCCCATTTTTCAATTTTTAGTGGACCTCCGTGTTATTAGCCTATCGCAGAGAGGTCCATTTTCCCAATTGTCAAATTTTAGTAGCCCAACGCGATAGGGGCGCATCACGCCGAAGGCCAAAATTGAATTTATACAGGGCACCACAATGGTGACGCATCGCATTGAAGTTCAATGTCCCAATTATCAAAATCCAGTAGGATAACGTGATAGCTCTGCCTCGCGCAGGACCCCAATTTCCCATTCGTTAGTTTCCAGTGAACCACCGCGATAGTGGTGCATCGTGGTGGCCCATTAAATTAGGATGCAGTTAAGTTTTTTTCAGTTTCATTCAGAAGTCAAAAAAGGGTATTTTGGATTTTTCCCCAGCCCCCGAGTCTGTCTAAACACAAGATTTAGGGCTATTACAAGCATTTTATGATATATTTCTCAAGATTTCTCTCAACGAAAAACCCTAAGCTTCAACAATCAACCTCAAGAATCCGAAGATTCCACCATATTTTTTCTAAATTAATTCAAGATTCAAGATTCCCAACACAAGAATTCCAAGAACCATCATTCAAGAGCACAAATAGAGTCTTTAAAGCAAGGTTGTTCATCTAGTTCATCATCCAAGGTATGTGGGGTTTGAACAAGGACAAATATTTCATTCTTGTGCCCAAAAAACTTGAATTTTATTAAAGATTACATGATTTTCAAGTTAGGGTTTATACCCAAAGCATCTTGTTTTAAGTTTATGAAGATATAAGTAATTTAAGCCCTAAATTACATATTTATCCCACCTATTTATGCTTTGAATAGAGGATTTATATCATGAATTGCACATTCCTATTGTGAATTGATATTTTCAAGTGTTTCCAAGATAATTGTTGAGAATTAAGCTTCATTATGAAATTGTGATAATTTAAGAACATATGCTTTAAACCCGAGTATGAATTTTGATATTTCATGAAAAGTATATTGTTAGCATACTTTAACGAGCAAGCATTCATATTTTAAAGTAAATTGATCTTCCGAACCTAAGCTAAGATAGGAATCCTTATTATTTATGATTTAAAGGAAAGAGAAGTATAATTGGTTTTTATTATAAACCCTTGTGCTATTTTAAGGTGGATTTCCTAAAAGTTTTGAGCAATAAGTATGGGAGTAGTATTTAGCACCAAGTTGGGAATGATTACAAGGTCTCATGCCTTAGAACTATGAGCCACCGTAGGTTCTAAACACCCATAGTGGGCTAAGATAGTGATAACTAAAGTTTAGGTTCTATTCCAAAGGCAAGGGTAGAACAGCTCTCCCCAACGTGGGCAAGACGTTGGACTCCATGTCAGCTCACATTGTTTATGTCAGTTAGAAGAAACTCCCTGAGTCCCAAAGTCCCTAAGTCCCAAAGTTCAAAGATTTCCAAAGCTCCCAAAGCTTCTGAGTTTCAAAAGAAAAGAATGATAGAAAATCTTTTATAAGACTAAGTGTTATGAATCACTAGATTCACAAGAATGATTTGTTATACATGATTTTATATTTTGATATTTTATATAATCAAGCTTATGTGAGTCATATGCATCCACATGTATTTACTTTTTAATTATGATGATGTTTACTTATGAATTACACCTCCATATACTTAGTACACCCTTAAAGTGCTGATCCACATATATGTCTATGTGTTATATTGTCTTATAATGTAGGTTCAGGTGCTCAGTATCACCAGAGTAAGTAGTTAGAGCATCTCTATCTACGCTCCCACAGTTGGTGAGTCCTCATGATTCGAGGGCCTACTTCTTTAGATTTCTAGCTTTCATAGTAATTGAGTTATAATTTTCAATTTAGCCTGAGTCAGTTGGGGGTCTGTCCCAATGGCTCTCTAGTTCTTTAGTAGTAGAGGCTTGTCGGACTATGATTTTAATTATAGACTTTTAGTATTTGTTATTCAGCCAGTACCTACAGTTTATTCAGGTCTATTTTGGTTTAATACAACATTATTTCTTGATTAGATTATTATAAAGTAAGGTTCAGATCTAGTAGCAGGCTCAAAGGGTTATCTTGGGGCTACTCGTTGCCTTGATCACTATGTGATATCTCGGGATTAGATTTTGGGGCATTACAGAAATTTGAGCATTTGTCCTTTCACACCCTTTTGATATATTTATATAATTTCAAGTTTTTGGAATTGTAGGTACCACCTTGCTATTCTATCTCTTAAGATAGACTTGGACATAACAAACTTGGTAGGATTTGTTTTCGACAGAAATCATACAATATAAGCCTGAAAGTAATGCTTTATTTTCTTAATTGAGAATATGAGTGCCAAATATAGCTTCTCTATGGGAGAATACTTTATCTCATTCGGTGTCATCATCCTACTTATGTAATAAAGGGCATTTTTTCCCTTTATGGTTTTCTTGTGCTAGAAGTACCCCTAATGATCTTTCTTGTGCCACAATATATAATATCAATGGCTTTCTAGGTATGGGAGCCACGAGTACTGGAGAATTCATTAGATAAGACTTTATACTCTAAAAAATATTGGTGTAGGCTTGGTTCCATTTGAAGGGAACATCTTTCTTCAAAAGACGTCTGAATGTTTGACACCTTCCATTTAGGTTTGAAATGAATCTCCCAAGGTACGCCAACTTTTCTTCAAAACTTTTTAGTTCGTGAATACCTTTAGGCTCAGGCATCTTTAAAATATCATCTACCTTATCTTGATCAATTTTAATTTTGCAATGTCGAATAATAAAGCCAAGGAACTTTCCAGAAGAAACTCCAAAAGCGCACTTTAGGGGTCCATTTTGAGTTGGTATCTTTGAATTCGTTCGAATACCATTCTCAGATCTTTCATATGGTCATCTCTCTTTCTTGATTTAATTAATAACTCATCAACGTAATATTCAACATTCTTATGAAGCATATCATCAAAAATATTTTGCACAACTCATTGGTAAGTAGCACCAACATTCTTTAAACCAAAAGGCATCACCTTGTAGCAATATATTCCTTTAGGAGTACATAAGGCCGTGAGTTCTTTATCTCTTGATGCCGTACGAATTTGATTGTAACCAGATGAACCATCTATGAAAGATAGTGCCTTATATCCCGTTGTGAAATATAACTCCCCGAGAGTACACCCTGGATTCCACACGATGCTTACATACCCCGAAGGACCACAAGCTAACCCATGCTGGTACTTGCTGTGAACACTAAATAAAATAACAAAAAAACATGTGTGGAATTTAACTGGAAATACCATAATGTTTTTGCAACTGAAATCAATATTGAATCTTGGTTTTAAAACTTCTAAAAACATACTGTCAGTACTAATAAAAGAAAAGAGCGGCTGATAATATCAATTGAAAACTGACTAACTATCTGTACTAGTCTGAAAGCCTCTAAACTGACTGAATGTGGAGTTGATGGGACAAGACCCTAACTAACTTCGACTGACTAAATAGCTGAAATGTTGATATAACTGAATATAAGATAACACATCCTCGAAGGATGATGACTCACCACTGCTGCTGTTGCTGATGGACTAGAAATTTTAAGTACGATCGGGAACCTAAGCGTTCGAACCTATGATATAAGACATCATATCACAAGAAATGAGTATGCAATCGGCACTTTGAATGTATTGGTACATTAGATGAGGTTAGGCTAAAATTCACGGGTTCATATACGTGAAGCAATAACTGACTGAATCTATAACATGAGATACTGAGTAAGAATACATGAAACTATAAAGACTGAGAATACATGACCAAGCATATAACATGATTCTGAAATAGCCTATAGACTAAAATACTAAAATACTGGTAGCTGAATAACTGATAACTGTATACTACAGTCAATGCAAATCAGAAATGAATTATACTAAATACTAGACCGAGAGTGTAGGAGCTAGCTATAACTGACATGTCCTAATGTACTATCAGGGTCCAACCTGTAACCCAACTGTAAGGGTGTTAGTACCATGCCACTGGTACTAACAATAGTTATGTGGATGCACTAATCTAATGTCCCGAAGGATGAGGGTGTCATGCCTATCTGACAGGGGACCCCTCAAATCTATGATGGTGTCGTAGGTATGGAACTTAGGGGCTGCTTCTAACTTCTCATGCCTACTAATGAGGGAGACAAGTGTCTCATGCCTAGTAATAGGGGAGATGCCATTCCTATGTTCACTCGGTGCTAAGGTTTACTCCCAACTGAAAGACACTGAATTCTGGACTGATCTAAGTTTAACTGAATATGATAACTGACTAAACTGATGTCACTCATGATTTATCTGAAAACCTTTTTGAAACTACTGAAACCATGTAAACAGCTAAATTTTGGGTATTCAAATCCCCAGGACTCTATAGAAATAATCAATAAAATTGTACTAAAACTTTAAGGACATGACATGTAGTTATTATCTAAACCTCATTCTTTGAGGCATTTTATCAAACACTTGTAAAGCATGGCTTAATCACGGGAATAGTTTTAAACATGTAGTAATAGCATGATTTCAATACTAAAATTACCAATTAAGGTTTAAATCAGCAAACATCACCATTCAAACGTGTAAGGTTTAATAACAATAATAATTTCGTGTAAACATGATATAAAAATCAAATTTCATGAAAGTGCATGGACATAATTCATAAAATTTGTAAAGATCATACTTTTGAACTTGAAATTAGATTCTTGGACACCCTGTGTGAAAAGGACCCATGGATGGACATCTAACATGCCTCTAAGGTTTAAATCCTGAAGAATATCACAAGTTTAATGTTCTTGCCTTGGAAGACACCAATTCTTGATCTTTCTTGGATGAAAAGAAGTTTTAGCTTGATGAACAATAAGAGAGTTTAGGGTTTCTTTTTGAATGAAATTAAGGAATATGAGAAAAATATACCCTTTCAGTTGTTTAATCCCGTCTTTTCACAATTTGGGGTGGTGGGAAAAGACCAGGCCGCCCTTCTGTAATTTAAATTCACAATTGAAACCCGATTTTTTTCCTTACCGTGATGCACTCACATATTATGACGTGTTATAATCGCGGTGAGGAGTTGTTTTGGAAATCCAAACATGGTCCAAACCTCGTTTGAAAAAAAAGTTACCCGAGACATGCTATTTACACCCCTAAACATGAATTAACTTAAAAATCTATGTCTCGAGGTCGGAAAGGTCACTTTAAAAATCAACGAAGTTAAGAGGCCAAAAATAAGACTAAGTCCCCAGCACTTAGCCAAATTTTTAGGTTCTAAGCCTCTTATACATGCACTATGAGTTGGACAGAACTTAGAAAAGTATGGGGTATTACAATATCCCCCCCGAGAATATTCGTCCTCAAATGAGACTGGTTAAGCTGAGAATAATGATGGACTGAGATTACATACTGAACATGCATAACTAAAATATGATTACGTAACTAAACCGATTCATGAAATTATATAAGACTGATTACATAGTTGGAAATGAGAATAGAATAGAGATAATTAAAGGAAAGCTATAACCTTAAGCTGAGTCTAAATTTGTGAGAAAAGATGAGGGTACTTAGTTTGCATATCTGCTTCTGCTTCCCAAGTGTCTCCCTCAACGAACTGGTTCCACCAAAGAACTTTGACTAGGGTAACTTCTTTGTTCCTTAGTCTACGAGTTTGACGATCAAGTATTTCTACTGCGAGCCCCTCATAAGAGAGACTGTCCTGAACATCTATGTTTTTTAAGGGCACTACAACAGTTGGATCCCTAATACACTTCTTCAGTAATGAAACATGGAACACTGGGTGTATAGAAGCCAAATCTATAGGCAAATCAAGCTCATAAGCTACTTTTCCAAAGCGGATCAAGATCTTGTAAGGGCCAACATATCGGGGACTGAGCTTCCTTTTTTTGTCGAGCCTCTTCACTCCTTTATGGGAGATATTTTCAAATATACAAAATCACTAACCTCAAATTAGAGATCCTTTTTCCTCACATTTGCATAAGATTTTTGTCGACTTTGGGCTGTCTTAAGCCTCTCTCTGATTAACTGATCTTTCTCTAAAGCATCATATACTAACTTAGGCCCTATCAAAGTAGTCTCACCTACCTCAAACCAACCAATTGGAGATCTATATCTTCTCTCATATAGAGCCTTAAATAGAGCAATTTGGATACTAGAATAATAGTTGTTGTTGTAGGCGAACTCAATCAATGGTAAGTGATCAACCCAACTACCCTTAAAATCAATAACACATGCTCTCAACATATCTTTTAGGGTCTAAATAGTCCTCTCTACCTGACGATCCATCTGAGGGTAAAAGGCTATATTGAGGTGAACTTGGGTACCAAGATCCTTCTGGAAGGCTTTCCAAAAGTGAGAGGTAAATTGCATGCCTCTATCAGAAATAATGAACAACGAAACTCTATGCAACCTAACCAAATCTTTGATATAGAGCCTGGCATAGTCCTTTACTGAATAAGAAGTATGGACTGGTAAGAAATGGGATGATTTGGTCATCCTGGACAGAATGACCCAAATCGAATCATGCTGACGAAGAGTACGGGACAAACCTGTCACAAAGTCCATGTTTACCTCTTCCCACTTCCAAGTGGGAATACTAAACTCCTACATAGTGCCACTAGGCTTTTGGTACTCAACCTTAACCTGCTGACAAATAGAGCACTTAGCTGCAAACTCTGGAACATCTCCCTTCATGTCACTCCACCAATAGATTTCACTACTACAAAAAACTAAAAACCAACCACAAAAATCGACCACAGCTTGTGGTCATTTTTTTTAAATAATAATTTTTTTCAAAAAAAAAAAAGAAATCACACATGGTCGCTTTTATATTTTAAAATTTTAAGATAATAATTTCAATAATTTTTATATCAATTATTATTTCTTTTACAAATGAAAAATGGTCAGTTTTATTTAAAAATATAATTAAGAAAGTATTTTTAAAAACTGACATGTGTTCAGTTTTCAAAAGAATTTTCAGAAAACCCGACATGTGGTCGGTTTTTAAAAGAATTTCCAGAAAACCCGATATGTGGTCGGTTTTCAAAAGAGTTTCTAGAAAACCGACCATATGTGGTCGGTTTTTTGGAAATTAATTAAAAAATATTTGGTATATAAATTAACTCCTACCCGACCCGAGCCAACAATATAAAACAAATACCTAATTGAAACACGGTTTAACACATACACACCGACCCACTGCCACCGCCGATGAGAGTGCCGCCACCGACACACCGTCGAGCTTCCACCGCCACCCAGGTACCGACTCACACAAAATACACACACACACTATTTTCTTCACCAAGACAAATTATAAAGCAAAATAAGATTAACAATGGGTATTTTTTAATTTTGGTATTTGTTAGTAGTGACTTCATATGGTTACAAAATTAACAAAATAAGGAACACTTTAATAAGAAAGCTTCATGTGTACACTCTTATTAGCAAGATTGTCAACATTCCATGTGTACTTTCCTTGTTCTTGCAAGTAAATTAGGGTTTACTTTTCTTGATACTCAGTTATAGTTTTAGTATTTTGGTGGTTTGTTTATGATAATTTTAAGCTTAGAATATGAGAAAATAAGGATGTCAAGATTTTTGTTATTTTGCCCAATGATCAAGATTTTTTTATTCTAGTTTCATAATGGGTTGCTTGGAATTTGATGTTACTGTTTTACAGAATTCGAATTCGAGAAAAGGATTGCTTTGATTTTTTTTGGGTGACCGCTTATCTCTCTCTTTAATTTAGGTCAAGAAAAGGTAAGTTAATTTCTCTCTATTTCTTATAATGAAGTCACTTGAAATTGATTAAGTGTAGATACTTGAAAGGTGAATGTAGTTTAGTTTGTTTTTTTGGGAGGTGACTTAGTGACTTGAAAATGTTGAAGTTTAGGTACTTGAAATGTGAATTTTTATTTTGAATGTAGTTTAGTTTGGTAATGGTGAGATGACTTAGTCACTTGAAATTGATTAAGTGTAGGTAGTTGAAAGGTGAATTTTTGTTTTGAACGTAGTTTAGTTTGGTAATTTATATGGTGACTAAGTGTAGGTAGTTTGGTAATTTAGAAATGTGAACTTTTGTGACTTGAACTAATTACTTGAATCTGATTGATTGTGTAGATGGAACCTGATTATAGCTAGATATATTAATGGAATAATGATAAAAGAATGGGTCTTATAGTGGAATTTACTGAAGGTGTCAGACGATTTATTAAATATGCTAAGACACTTGATGCTTGGTTATATTTTTGGACTATTCGTTGTCCTTGTGTTAGATATGATGGTACAAATCTTTTAAAAGAAGAAATTGTGAAGGAAATCTGAATGGAAAAGGGTTTCATGAGGATTTTTTAAGACTACTAAATATTAACGGTGATGTTAAGCAAAATAACTTTGTTGTTGGTGAAAGTAGTAGGTCTGTAGGGCATAATAACTATGAAGATACTAGGATGAAAGAAATGGTGCATGATGCTTTTGGGATGCAACATGGAGGCGACTTTAAGAAAAATGTCTAAGATATTCCCAATAGAGAAACTGGCCGTTTTTATAAACAACTGCATGCTGCTAGTCATCCTTTATTTGACGGGTGTTCGCATTCTCGTTTGTCTGTTGCTATTAGATTATTTAGTATTAAATCTGTTTGAAATATTACTAAAGGAGGAATGGACTCAATGATAGACCTTATTAAAGAGTTAGTTGACCCCGCCTTAGAGGTTCCTAATTCTTTCTATAAGGTAAAAAGATTTGAGTCAAAGTTAGGTATCTCCTCGATTAGAATTGATTGTTGTGAAAATGGCTGCATGTTATGCTATAAGGGAGATGCTGACCTAGAGTCCTGTAAGATTATTGTGAAAATGGCTGCATGTTATGCTATAAGGGAGATGCTAACCTAGAGTCCTATACGTTTTTTCATCACCCTCAATATAAGCGTGGTTGTCGTGGAAATAAAATTGCTATTAAGGTGATGTATTATTTACCTCTAATACCAAGGTTGAAGAGGTTGTATGCTTCAAACAGCTCAGCTTCTCATATGAGACGACATAGTGAAAATAGAAGGGCCACTGATGTTATCTGTCATGCATCTGATGGAGAGGCTTGAAAAAATTTTGATGCAACTTATACAGATTTTGCAGCTGAGCCACAAAATATTCATTTGGGATTATGTGCTGATGGCTTCTCACCTTTTTTTGTTGGTGCTGCGCCATATTCGCGTTGGCCTGTATTTATAACCCCGTATAATCTTCCTCCTGAAATGTTGATGACTAGTCCATATATATTTCTGAATTGTGTTATTCCTGGCCGCGTAATCCAAAAAGCAGAATAGATGTCTACTTGCAACTTTTGATTGATAAATTTCAAATTTTATGGCATGAGAGGGTTGAAATTTGGGGCATTTCACTTAAATAGAATTTCAATCTGCGTGCATATCTAATATGGACTATTAATGATTTTACTGCTTATGGAATGTTTTCTGGATGGATGACAGCTGGAAAGTTGGCTTGTCCATACTGCATGGAAAAAACAAAATCTTTCACATCGAGACATGGTAGGAAAAATTCATGGTTTGATTGTCATCGTTGTTTCTTGCCACCTGATCATGAGTTTAGGAGACTCATAAATGCATTCAGAAAGAATAGAACTAAACATGATGGGCCACCTCCAAGGTTATCTGGTCATGACATCTGAGAGATAGTTCAGGATTTGCCTAAAGTTTGCAAGGAACTATTGTATAGGCTTGATGGATATGACGTTTTACATAGCTGAACTAAGCAAAGTATATTTTGAGAGTTAGAATATTGGTTAGATAATTTACTTAGAAATACTATTGATGTCATGCATACTGAGAAGAACTATTTTGACAACTTGTTCAACACAGTTATGAATGTCACCGGTATGACAAAGGATAATTCAAAGGCCAGACTTGATTTACTAGAATATTGCAAGCATAGAGAATTACACTTACAGAAGGAGCCCAATGGCAATGTTCTTAAGCCCAAGGCTATTTATACATTCAATTTGGACCAAAAGCAAAAAATATGCAAGTGTGTCCAAAGTTTAAAGATGCCCGATAGATATGCCTCAAATTTGGGAAAGAGGGTTGATATGGAACAATGAATCTTACATGGAATGACAAACCATTATTGTCATATTTTCATGAAACAATTACTTCCAATTGATTTTATTGGTTTACCTGAAAACATATGGAAACCAATAGCAGAGATTAGTTTGTTCTTCAAAGACTTATGTGCCACCACATTAAAAGAAAAAAATCTGGCGCGAATGGAAAGTAATATTGTTGTTATCACCAATAAGTTGGAAAAGCTTTTTCAACCAAGATTCTTCGATGTGATGGAGCATCTTTCCATTCACCTTGTTCATGAAGCTCG
The DNA here is from genome assembly GCF_002878395.1 of Capsicum annuum. Classification (NCBI taxonomy): domain Eukaryota; kingdom Viridiplantae; phylum Streptophyta; class Magnoliopsida; order Solanales; family Solanaceae; genus Capsicum; species Capsicum annuum. Next base: position 170,598,233 of record NC_061117.1, on the reverse strand, counting down.
TCTAGGCGGTCCAGTTCAAACTAAGTGGATGTATTCATTCGAACGGTAAGTAATTGCAACATATTTAAATTCATACATATGTTTTTAATGTAGTACACATCTAATCTTAATATTATACAGTGCAAATAAAAATTGAAAAGGGGTCCCAAAAATAATCATAGGGTGGAAGGCTTTAAGTAGAGTCATATCTTGCAAGAGACACGTCTCAATTTTGTTCATACTACTTTGGTGATGAATTTGCTTGTTCAAGAAATATACCGAATCGTCTTCAGGATGATGAGAATGAGACTCATTTACAACCGATAGTAATTTTTAATCAATCTAGTAGTAAGGCTAAAAAGACCATATTTCACTGGCTTACTACCATGGAGCATAAATCATAAACTTTGTATGTCTTGCTGAATTGCCCAAAAGTTGAGCCCTCTCTGAAGTAAGGAGATTAAATATTAACATATAATATTTATTTACTCATTCCCTTAAGGAAACTAACCGTGTTTCGCATGTTGGATCTTCAGTTCATTTAAGACTCAATTCCATGAAAATCAAGTGTATGCATCCTATGCAACATATTTTACATATGGGTTCGTAAGTGTACTAATATTTCTACAAATTTTAAATATTTACACATTATTCAACTAACATATATATATATATATATATGTGTGTGTGTGTGTGTGTGTGTGTGTGTAACATTTTTAGGTACACCAGTAACTAAATGCAGCTGCATACGATCAGTTCTTGAGAGATATTTATTTTGGAGCAGTTGAAGCTAATACAATATCCTATTACACAGTAAATGGGTTTAAATTTTCCACTGAAGAACACTCCAAAACAAGGAAACAAACAATATTGGTGTTTGGGTTAAGGGTGATGATGATGTTGATTACTTTGGCATCATACAAGAGATCTTAGAACTGGAGTATGTTGGTTTCTCAATAAAAAAATTGTCCTCTTTCGATGTAAGTGGTTTGATCCAAGCACAAGAGGCACAAGAGTACATAAGGAGCATAACATCATTGAAGTGAAGCACAATAGGCCGTATCCTATTTACGATCCCTTTGTTCTCGCGTAAAATGCTAAACAAGTGTATTATGCTCCTTATCCGTTACGCAGTGATAAGTCTGATTGGTGGGCTATAATTAAAACAAAGCCTATAGGACAGGTGGAATTTGAGAATGTGTTGGACACTGCGTATCAAAATAAAATACATATTGATCACCAGTTAATGGACATTGATTTAGTGGATAGTTTAAATCACCCAAAAATTATATTTGAAGAAGTTAATATTGTAGAAGAAGAGACTGAGTGGGCAGGAGATGAGTAAACTTTCAAAGAGGGTGAATGGTTTGGTGGAGAATCTTCAGGATAGGAGAATTAGTTTGTATAGGTTGTATTTATTATGTATTGATGTCTTTATGCTTTGTACTATTTACCTTTATCTTTCTTGTTTAAGATTGATATGTAGTATACTGTGTAAGGTTGTTGTTTTAACTTTTCCATAATTTATGCAGTAATAGAAATATTCTTGTATATCTCGTATTGTTGGAACAATTTGAAATGTGAATTAGTAACTTGAAATTAGTTACTTGGAATGTTTTCTAATATATTTATTTTGTAAGGACTAACTACTTGTTAACTTTATATAATTTAGATGGTAGGTAGAGGTGACAAAGGTATGGAAAAAGTTGATCCTACAAAAACAAAAAATAAAAAACAACCTTCGCCTTATATACGACCGACAGGTATTCATATATCCGAGGGTCGATTTGCTGACGCGCCAGCACGACCCTCATATTCTAGATCATCGCAGCATTCAATTCCTATTCCTATACATATGGGTCCACTTCATGGGTCTAGAGTGACTCATTCTACTCCCATATCTATGCCACCGCCATCACAGTACTATCATACGACCGATGGAACATCTAGGCATCTACCATCATCAACAGTACCATCCTACTAGCAGTCACCCACGTTCTCACAGTGATTCTGCTGGGTCTATTGGTTGACGAATCTTCATCTTTGTGGTACTCCATCCGGTGCTTTAGATCTACCCACGCCAGTGCATCCACCAGCACTTATTCCATAGCCCCGAGACAGAGATAATTATTTGAGGCGGTATATTATTCTATAAGGAATAGGGTAAGATTTCTAAATATAACAACATTATTCATTTTTCATTTACTATATTATTATGCTCTATGAAATTACTGTTTGATCTTGTGCTGTAGGTTTAAGTCCGATGATGGAGTTGGAAAGATTACGACTAAATGCATTAGTCGGCACTTTAACGGCTATTGAACCAGTTGGCAAAACGTTCCAGAATATGACAGAGAACAAATGTTTAAAGAATTTCATGTAAGGATTTAACTTATCAACTACTTAACACATTGTTAGAACAAAAAATTGATTATTATATTTTTATTTTTATTGTAGAAATATTTCAGGTGGGATGACACGAATGAAAGTGCTATACGAAAGAATTTTTACAAAAGAGCTAGATCTAGAATGTACGGTCTGTTAGATTATGCCAGAACAAACAGGGTACGACCAGGGTGTATACTCGAACCCATGTGACAAGATTATCTTCACTATTGGAATAGTGAAGAATACCAGTTGTTGAGTGAGAAAGGAAAGAAAGTCAGGGCATCAACCAAAGGTGGCTCTCTACATACTGCGAGTGAAGTAAGTCGGATTACTATGGAGCAAAAAATGACATGTAACTTTTACAGTTTTAATTGTTTGTTTCTATTTAAATTTTTAATTATTTGAAGATTAATAATTTTATTATATGCAGAAAAAAATTGGGTGGGAAGGTAAGACACAATGGGGTATTCGAGAAGACGGATGTGAGGAAGAAAAAAAACCCAACTGATGAAGATTTCTGGGTTGATCCTCGTGCAAAAGCTGCCCATGTAAGAATGAAATTTTGTATTTATTAATTTTTTTCTCAAAGTTGATATTATTCAAGTACAAGTATTTTAATATATTTTTACTATTAATTTTAACTATACTTTGAATATAGGAGAAATATATGCAGTTCGTTAATAGGTATCGTAGTATCCAGCCTCCTGAAAGTTAGGGTGACACAATACCTGAAGATGTAGAGGAGGATTTATGGCAAGAAACTGTTGGTCCTCCAATTAGAGGCCAATACTACGGATACCACAAAAAGTATTTTGGTGAGAATGTTAGGTCTTCGTCCAGCCCTACATCCTATCCCTCATTAGTTTATCGAGAAGCTATTGAATCACTAAGAAATTGGTTTCTAAACTCACTGAAGAGCTTGCTACACACAGAGAGAAAGGGCGAAGGAGAAGGAAGAGGAAAAGCATCACAAATCAGGATGTTGTAGCAATAGTTCAGCTCTTTTATTCAATCTGCTGGGATTCTTCCTCCTTGTCCCGGTGATGCAGTTCAGGTTGCAAAAGGTCTAGGTCCACTGGATGATATTAGCACAGATGAGAAATCAGATCCTGTGTGTGCAGCTGAGGATGTGGATGACGAAGACGATGATGATGAGTGGTAGTTTTTTTTACTTTTGTATGTGTTGTAGTTTAGATTTGAAGATGAGTTGAAGTTTTTATACTTTTGTTTGTTTTGTATGTTTTTAGGCTTGTATTGTGTGATGGTTGTTTGAATGGAATGTAGCATATATAAGCTTTTATTTTTTAAAAAAAAATTACCAGAAAAATCGATCACATGTGGTTGGTTTTTTGGAAAATTTAAAAAAAGCTGACCACATGTGGTCGATTTTTCTGGTATTATTTTTAAAAACCAACCACTTATGGTCGATTTAGTATAATTAATTAATTAATTTTTTAAAAAGATGAATACTACTGGTTAGTTTTTTTAAAATTAATTAATTATATTAAATAAAAGAACCGACCATATGTGGTCGGTTTTATAAAAATTAAATAATTAATTTAAATTAAAATACTGACAAAAAATGGTCGATTTTATTAAAATTAATTAATTAATTTAAAAAGTGGTTGGTTTTGTTAAAATTAAATATTTAATTTTAAAATAAAATCGACCACTTGTGGTCAGTTTATTTTGAATTCTTTTTTTACTTTTTAAAAAAATAATATCAAATTTTAAATATATATATATATATATATATATATATATATATATAGAGAGAGAGAGAGAGAGAGAGAAATATCACATGTGGTCGGTTTTAAAAAAACTACCACGTTTTTACCGACCACGCATTTTGATCGGTTTTGTGATTGAAAATGAAGGAAAACCAACCACATGCGATCAGTTTGTGTGGTCGATTTTCCTGTACTTTTTTGTAGTGTTTCTCATAAATTGCGATACATCTTAGTGGCCCCTGGATGAATAGAGTAACGCATACCATGCGCTTCTACTAGAATTCGCTGTCTGAAATTATCTACACACGGCATACACAGTCTACCCTGGCAACGCAACACACCATCTTCTCCTTGAGAGAAAACCTCTACTTTCTGATCTCTGACTGACTCTTTTAACTTGACCAAGCTAGGATCTTTATCTTGATTTTCTTTCACTTCGGCAACCAACGAAGATTCAGAACTACTCTGAACCCATACATTACCCTCAACTGAATCAACCAACCGAACACCTAATCTAGTAAGCCGATGAACCTCCTGAACTAACTCTTTTTTTATCATTCTCAACATGGGCAACACTACCCATATATAATATACTGAGGGCATCTGCCACTACATTGGCCTTGCTTGGATGGTTCAAAACACTCATATCATAATCTTTCAACAATTCTAACCATCTACACTGACGAAGATTTAAATCCTTCTGCAAAAATACATACTGCAAGATTTTGTGATCTGTGAACACATTAACATGCACCCCATACAGATAATGCCTCTAAATTTTTAAGGCAAAAACAACACCTGCTAACTCATGATCATGGGTAGGATAATTCTTTTTATGGGGTTAAAGCTGTCTAAAGGTATAGGCTATGACCTTACCTCTTTGCATTAACACACAACCCAAACCAACTCTGGAAGCATCACAGTAAACAACAAACCCATTTGAACCATCAGGCAACATCAAAACAGGGGTTGAGGTAAGTCCAGTCTTCAACTCCTGAAAACTCTTCTCACAGGAATCTGACCAATAAAATTTGACTTTATTCTTAGTCAATCTGGCATGGGAAACACAATAGATGAAAAATCTTCAACAAACCGGCAGTAATAGCCAGCCAAACCCAAGAAAATCCTGATATCTGATGGAGAGATGGGTCTAGGATAGTTTATTACAGCTCTAGTCTTTTGAGGATCAACTCTAATGCCGTTATCGAAAATAGTATGACCAAGGAAAGCTACTTATCTTAGCCAAAATTCGCACATACTGAATTTGGAGAACAATTGATGGGCTTTAAAAGTCCGCAATATAATTCTCAGGTGGTCTGCATGATCATTTTCACTATAAGAATAGACAAGGATATCATCAATGAAAACTATGACGAACATGTCCAAGTACTATTTGAACACTCTATTCATCAAGTAAATGAAAGATGCTGGGACATTTGTAAGACCGAAAGACATGACTAGAAATTTAAAGTGACTATACCGAGTTCTAAAGCTGTTTTCAAAATATCACATTCTCTGACTCTGAGCTGATGACAGCCGGATCTGAGGTCTATCTTAAAGAAGTAACTGGCACCCTAAAATTTGTTGAACAAGTCATCAATTCTGCTAACTGGATATTTATTCTTGATTGTGACTTTGTTCAACTGCGGTAATCAATGCACATTCTAAGAGAACCATCTTTCTTTGCACGAAAAGGACTGGAGCACCCCTTGGGGAAATACTAGGCCTAATGAATCCCTTATCTAGGAGGTCTTTCAACTCTTTTTTCAACTCTTTGAGTTCAGTTGGAGACATTTGGTATGTCGGAATAGAGATGGGATGGGTATCTGGAAGAAGGTCTATTTCAAAGTCAATTTTCCTTTCGAGAGAAACTTCAGGAAGGTCTTCAGGGAACACATCTGGAAATTACCTTACTACTAACACCGACTCAAGATTAGAAGTTTCAAAACTAGAGTCTTTAGCTCACACAAGATGGTAAATACAACCCTTGGATATCATTTTCCTCACTCTAAGGTATGAAATAAGTTGACCCCTAATCGCTGTAGTACTACCCCTCCATTCAAGGACTGGTTCATTTGGAAACTAAAAATAAATGATTTTGTTTCTATAATAAACTAAAACATAGCATGAATGGAGTCAATCCATGTTGAGAATGACGTTAAAATTTGTCATCTCTAACTCTACAAGGTCTACTGAAGTAACTTTCTGAGACATCATAACCAGAAAGTTCCTATATACCCGCCAGACTATAACAGATTTACCCACTGGGGTAGATACTGAAAAGGGATCTGTTAAGATTTCAGGACTGACTCTGAAGTTGTCTGCTATATAAGGGGTTACAAAAGAAAGAGAAGCTCCGGGGTCTAGTAAAGCATAAACATGTAAATGAAAGACCTGGAATATACCAGTAACCACATCAGGAAAACTTTCCTGATCCTGTCGGGACTAAAGTACATAAAGTCTATTTGGACGCTGCCCACTGGTTGCATTGAAAGTGGCGCCCTGTTGAGTTGGGCAACCTGCGGATGCTGCTGAAGAGTTAGCCTAACACTGTTGATGATTATTTCTACCTTTCTACATACCTGTTGGACATTTCCTCAATCTTTGTCCTGGTTTTCCATATCCAAAACACACATCGCTGCCAGCCCTGCATATACTTTTATGATTTTTTCCATATTTCTGATAGAGAGGATTAGTACGGGCACTTTTTACACTGCCCTGGGACTTATAGCCTGGCGCCCTATCTTGATTATAATTTTAGAACTTAGGCACTAGTGCAATAACCGAATACAGATCTGGGACTAAAGATTTTTGAAAAAATTGAGGATGGTTGCCCCCTCTGACCTTGACTGAGTAAAATTAAAGCTACCTGTTCTAGCCCCCTTATTATCCCTCTCTCTCCTTAGCCTTCTCTTCTTTAATCTGCTAAACATGGGCTATCAATCGAGATAAGTCCATCTTCTTAATCAATATTGTGGTCCTACAATTCTTGACCATACTATCAGATACCCCAGACATAAACTTGCTCATCCTAGACCTGTTATCAGCCACCATATGAGGAGCATACCTGGTTAGCTAAGTAAACTTAAGAGAATACTCTTTCACACTCACATTGCACTATTTCAAATTAATAAACTTTAACACCTTCGTTTTCCTCAACTTCAAAGGGAAGAATCTATCAAAGAAGACTATATCAAACTCCTCACATTCTATAGGCCCTACATCGATTCCCCTTTCCACTACTTAAACTAGGAATGAAGTACATCCTGCAACTGGTAAATAGCCAATTCAGCACTTTCACTAGAAGTCACACCCATAATATCTGTTACCTTCTGCACCATGTCGAGAAATTCCTATAGATTCTTTTTAGACTTGGATCTAAAAAATAGAGGAGGATTCATTTGAGTGAAGTCCTAGATCCTAGTTTTGGTAGTATTGGACACTGGGTTGGTCAGGATAGTAGATGGACGAGTGTTCTAAGCTGCTACAGAGTGAGCCAGAGTAGTGAATGAGGCTGTAACTCAGCATATAAAACATGATCATTCATGGGATCTGCCTGAACGGGCGAATATGCTGGCTGGTTTTTGTTTCTTTTTCTAGTAGTCTTTTTAGGAGGCATATTCTGTAAACGGAAGGAAGATTAAATTATACAAAGAGTTTAACTTGAGCTCATGCTCATTCACATGACATGAATATTGAAAGAAGGAAATTTTTCCTATAATGTCTCGTAGCCTCTTGTCCATAAGTGTGGCGCACTTCACACCCATGCATAAGATTATACTCAACACATTTTTTAGACTCCCTAGGAAACTATAATACCTTAGGCTCTGATACCAAGTTTGTAACGCCCCGAGAGTACACCTTGAACTCCACACGATGCTTACAGCCCTCGAAGGACCACAAGCTAACCTATGTTGGTACCTGTTATGAACACTAAATAAAATAACAAAAAACATGTGTGAAATTTAATTGAAAATGCCATAAGATTTTAGCAACTAAAATCAATATTGAATCTTGGTTTTAGAACATCTGAAAACATACCATCAGTACTAATAAAAGAAAAGAGAGGCTGATAATATTAACTAAAAACTTACTAACTGTCTGTACTAGTCTGAAAGCCTCTAAACTGACTGAATGTGGAGTTGATGGGATAAGCCCCCAACTAACTCCGACTGACTAAATAACTGAAATACTGACATAATTGAATATAACTTAACAGTCCTTGAAGGATGAAGACTCACCACTATTGCTGCTTCTAATTGACTGGAAAGTCTAAGTACGGTAGGGAACTTGAGCATCCAAACCTATGATATAAGACATCATAGCACAATAAATGAGTATGCGATCAGTACTTTAAATTTACTGTGTATTAGATGAGGTTAGGCTGAAATGCATGGGTTAATATGCATGAAGTAATAACTGACTGAATGTATAGCATAAGATACTGAGTAAGAATACATGAAACTATAAAGAATGAGAATACATGACCAAGCATATAACATGATTCTGAAATACCCTATAAACTGAAATACTAAAATACTGAAATACTGATTATTGAATAACTAATAATTGTATGATATGGTCAATGCAAATTTGAGCTAAATTATACTGAATACTAGACTGAGACTATGGGAGCTAGCTATAACTGACATGCCCTAATGTACTATTAGGGTCCAACCTGTAACCCCAGCTGGAAGGGTATTAGTACTGTACCATAGGTAATAACAACGACTGTATGGATCCATAATCTAATATCCTGAAGAATGAGGGTGTCATGCCTATCTGACGGGGGACCCCTCAAATCTACGGTGGCATCGTAGGTCTGGAACTTAGGGACTGCTTCTAACGTATTATGCCTACTGACAGAGGAGACAAGTGTCTCATGCCTACTAATGGGGGAGATGTCATCCCTATGTTTACTCGGTGTTAAGTTTTACTCCCAACTAAAAGACATTGAATTCTAGACTAATTGTAATACCCCAAACTTTCTTTAAGTCAAGTTTCATCCTTAAAAAGAGTAAGGGCAGGCTTCCCAAGTGAGAAATATTTTAAACCATGTAGAATTTCTCTAATATCAACTTTTTTTCATGTGGATAATTGAATAATCTTTCCGTCGATACCAAATTCGTCAAAATCTAATATCAGGGTAAAAAGTTATGGATATTTTACAGAAAGCTGTCTGAACTGCCCAGGTACGATGGGCAGGCCGACGGACCGTCGCCCCAGTGCATCACGATGAGGCAGTAAGTCCCAGTTCTGGTCCAAGTGCGATGGTCAGTTCGATGGACCGTCGACCCAGCGATAGACCGTCGCACCCCACCGTCGTATGTTCCGATCAGTATTTTAAGTCACTTTTAAAAGGGCTTTTTGGTCTTTTCCCACCCTTTTAACACTCAAGATATATCCTGAAAAAAGCTGAGGGCTTCATTATTCATCCATGACATCAAAATCTAGGGTTTCTTTCAAGATCAAAAACCCAAGAACAAGATCAAAACCCTTCTTCAAGAAAACTCAAGAAACCAAGAATCACTCCAAGAACCTTCAAGAAAGAGTCTCCTAAGGTATGTTAGATGTTGATTCTTGGGTCCCTTCCACCCAAGGAGTTCAAGAATCCTTTTCTAAATTCAAAGATTATAATTTTATGAGATTTTCATGATTTATGTGAATTGAAGTTCCTGTTCCTGTTATTGTTGAGTTGTAATTCATGCTTTGAAATACAAGTTGTAAGTCTTGATCTTGATATGGGTTGAATTGCACCATGTCTATGTTAAATCCCTAAATTTTACAAGTTGGTTGGTGTAATTATGATACTTGGGTGTAGTATTTGTTGTATAACTAAAGCATGCTCCCTATATGTTTGACAAAATGCTTATGTGAAGGAAATAGAGTCAATATAGCATGGTTAGCAAGAAATCCCCAATTATGTTAAGTTCATGTAAGCCAAGTATTTATTGAAAAGCCTTATTGAATGATTTATAATATGTTGTATGCATTCCCATTCACGTGTACTCCTTATTGAGTGAACTTTGAGATATTGGTATGCACTTCCTATACCATTACATGTTCATAATATTCAAGTGATTGGCGGGATGTCGCATTGATTATGTGATGGATGATAGCCTATTGTTATGTCATGTACGAGTTTTCCTATTTTATGATATTTATGTTATCGAGTCCTAGGGGTATTTAATACCCAAAATTTAGCTGCTTGTCTAGAGCTGATTCAGTCTCAAGATAATCTCAGTCGTGCTATGCTCAGTAGAATTCAGACATTTACAGATCTTAAGAAAATTTAGTGATCTTAGTATAAGTGCAATCTAGTATCAGTATCAGTCTAATCCAACTCAGTATTCAGTTCTGATTCAATAGTATTCAATAGTATTTAGTATTCAGTTCAGGCTTGAGTGAAACTCAGTAAGCTAACAAGATTTAGTAGCATTCAGTCAGATAGTAGAATCTAAGCAGCATTTCGTCAGATAACAAAACCAAGCAAACTCAGTTAGATCAGTCAAGTAATATAGTTAACAACAGATTCCTCTCCATCTAAGTTCAATTAAGAATCAGTTCAGAGTCTTTTAGTTGGGAGTAGGAACTAACACCGAGCGAGTACAGGGATGACGACTTCCTTGTTAGAGAGGAAGAGTTGTGAGCAGAAATCTTTGTACTCTAGAACTGTGTAGCCAGCGTAGGATTAGGAGTCACCCACTAGAGTAAGGCTTGAATACCCTTTAGGAGCCACCCGTTGCCTTAGGCTTGACTTCCTATTTAGGGTCACCCATTAGAAAGGCTTGACCATAGTAGTGTCTATACCTATGGCACGGTACTGACACCTTTCCAGCTGGGGTTATAGGTTGGACCCCACTAGTTCAGATTTGGGGCATGTCAATTAAGTGAGAACTCCCACAGTTATAGTTCAGTGTCAGTCATTACAACAACACTCATAAATCAAGACTGTTAGATACAACCATTCAGCTCAGTGAGGAACTTAGATAGTTTTATAGATTTATAGACCACCCACTAGAAAGTTCTGGTCTCATAATAAGTTAACCAGTATCAGTATTAATCGAGTCAGAGATCGCTCGCTAGATAGGCCTGATCTCAAACTTAGATTCAATCGTTACTTATCATTATTCTAGATTTGAAGATCATCTGCTAGATAGGTTTGATCTCAGTTTCAATCAGTCAATCTTAGTAAGCTCAGAGTTTAGTTATCAGTAGCCTCAGTTATTTAGACTCCCAGTGTTAGTAAATATAGATATCAGTATTAGTAAACTCAGTTGTCAGAAGTTCAACTATTCAGAAGGTAGTATTCAGTTCATACATGTCTCCTTATTCAGTATTCTCATGTTATTCAGTTAAGTTATGTTCATGCATAATTCAATGCATTTAGACTTACCTCATATAGTATACCAGTACATTTAAAGTACTATCACATACTTTTCTCTTACGCTATGGTGTCTTATACCATAGGTTCAGAAGAGTGAGAGCCAGGGTACCCTTAGCAGTCCAGACTCAGCCAGCAACAGTTGACTTAGCAGCGAGTCCTCATCATTCGAGGATGATCCTTATTTTATTATGGCATTAGACTTAGTTTATTTTTAGTAGACAAATTTAGTTAGGGACACGTCCCATCAACTCCACAGTTCATATAGTTTAGAGGCTTTTCGGACAGATGTATCAGTATTTAGTTTTCAATTTTAAGTATTTTAGATGTTTTGAACCTTATGGAAAGATTCCTCCAGTTTTCCACATTTATTTTAGTATATTATGCAGTGCTCAGGTACAGATATCAGAAAAGGATTAGCTTGTGGTCCTTCGGGATCATGAGCACCGTGTGGCATTTTGGTTTGAAAAAAATTAGGGCGTTACACTGATCTAAGTTTAACTGAATATGATAACTGACTAAACTGATGTCACTCATAATTTATCTAAAAACCTTTCTGATACTACTGAAACCATGTAAATAGCTAAATTTTGGGTATTCAAACCCCTAGGACTCGATAGCAATAATCAACAAAATTATACTAAAACTTTGAGGACATAACATGTAGTTATTATCCAAAACTCATTCTTTGAGTCATTTTATCAAACACTTGTAAAGCATGGCTTAATCCTGGGAATAGTTTTAAACATGTAGTAATAGCATGGTTTCAATACTAAAATTACCAATTAAGGCTTAAATCAGCGAACATCACCATTCAAATGTGTAGGGTTTAATAACAACAATAATTTCGTGTAAACATGATATAAAAATTAAATTTCATGAAAGTGCATGGATATAATTCATAAAATATATAAAAATCATACTTTTGAACTTTAAATTGGATTTTTGGACTCCATGGATGAAAAGGACCCATGGATGAACATCTAACATGCCTCTAAGGATTAAATATTGACGAATATCACAAGCTTGAATGTTCTTGGCTTGGAACACACCAATTCTTGATCTTTATTAGATGGAAAGAAGGTTTAGATTGATGAACAATAAGAGAGTTTAGGGTTTCTTTTTGAATGAAATTGAGGAATGTGAGCAAAATATGCCCTTTCAGTTGTTTAATCCTATGTTTTCACGATTTGGGGTGGTGGGAAAATACCAGGCTTCCCTTCTATAATTTAAATTCGCAACTGAAACCAAATTTTGTGCCTTACCGCGATACGCCACAATCGCGATGACTTGTTATTTTGGAAATCCAAACATGGTTCAAACCTCGTCCAAAAAATCTAAAACTTACCTAAGATATGCTACTTACACCTTGAACATGAATTATCTTAAACATCTACATCTCGAGGTCAGGAAGGTCGCTTTAATAATCATTGAAATTGAAAGGTCAAAAATAAGACTGAGATAATCATTGAAATTGAAAGGTCAAAAATAAGACTGAGTCCCCAACACTTAGCCAAATTTCAGGTTCTGAGTCTCTTATACATGCACTATGAGCTACACTGAACTTAGAAAAGTATGGGGTATTAGATTGTATCAATGATAAGCTTGAGTATTGTAAAAGGAAATTCATCCTTAGGACATGTATTGTTAATATCCCTAAAGTCAACACAAACTCGAATTTGACTATTCTTCTTTATTACAGGTACGATGCATGAAATGCATATGGGATACTTGACTCCATGGATGAAACTTGCTTTGATGAGCTTATTGACTTCAGTTTCAATCAAAGGGACTAATTCAGGTCTAAAGTGACGTTGAGCTTGCTTAATAAGACGATCAACTTCTCATCACAGCGAGGCAATAAACTATAATTTTAGGATCTAATCCTGACATTTATTTATATCTCCAATAAAATACATCTCTAAACTCCATTTATATCCAGTAAATCTCTTACATACGTAGGCCTTCGGTCTTCATGAGTCCCAAGATTGACTTCCTTCAATGCATCAACAGTGTTCTTCACACCTTCTTCAAGTCCAGGTGGTACATCTTTAGCATATTCAACTTCTTGAGGATCACCATCATTGAAAGATATGTGATAACATGTCTTGATATTAATAAACTCTTCTTCGATCTTCACATGTGGGATAATACGGTTCTTCTCACACGTTGTGATGTGATATGCTCACCCTAAACTTTCTTCATCTTCTTCATGCTTCTTAGTATAAACTATAGTATGAGTCCTTTCTTTAAGAGCATCTTCATATGAAACTAGGACTTTTGTTTCTCTCCTAATTCTAGAAGGAATCAAGCTGGAGAAACTTTTGTGAAAATTTGGCTCTTTAGCATAGACATGTTCTTCCATCCTTCCATCGTTTCCTTGGTGTTTGTATTTCTTCTTCATTGACCCTAACCTATCAAACACCAAAGTTCTTGGACCTGGGTCAGTGAGTCGAACAAACACAGAAACCCTTTTGTTAGATTCTATAGAATCTTCCTTAGGGCTAATTTAGTTAATACACGCTCTATTTATAGATATAAGGACTAGTGATGGTTGTTTATAATTGAAAACTTCACATGATTGTTTGACGGAATATCCTTTCTCTATCATCACTGTCTAAGTAGGATTTAGACCATGACTCAGACCTCCACATACTTCATATAGGAGCTTCCTTATCTTAATGGTTCATCGGGATTATACCCAACTTTTTCCAATAACTTATAGACATCTGGGTCAAAACCCGTACTCATACACTTTTTAGGAAATATTTTATGTGGATTAAGATTAGATGGCTTGAAAAAACCTTCCAACAATTTTGAAGGTGACTTGATCACATCAATTTGCTTAATGGGAAAAGTCAACCCTCCTAACACATTCTGCTGCAACCTAGATAATTGGACTTCAACCTTCTTTTTTTGGGACATAGAAAATAATTGGAGTCACATTATACTCAATAATGCAACATTGATCTTAGGTACCTTATTCATATAAAAAAATATTGGTCTCTTTTCAACCACCACCTTTGCCTTTCTATCTGCCTCATTATTTTTCTTTGTAATATCAACCTCCTTTATAGGACACACCTCACCAACATTTCCCTTATTTCAGATATATTTCTTCAATTAAAATTTTACATATGGAAAATGGGGTTCTGCTTCAATAAAAGGCTCACCATCAACAACTGCCTTTTTTGGACTTTATTTTCAAAGTACTTAAAGCATTGATGGTAGGTAGACATGACCACTTCATTATCATGTATCCGTGGCCTTCCTAATAATATGGTATATGAGGTCTTTGCGTCTATCACATACATTAATATGCTTGAACATATACCTTCCATGTTGATTTCTAGTTTGATAGAACCTATGGTTCTTTCCCCCCTTGATTGAATTCCTGAATCATAAGACGACATTCAGACAATTCTTTTATCAAGATTACAAGCTTCTTCATAGTATGAACTGGAGAATTTTGACTCCAAAACCATCATCAATGATAATTCTTTTCATTTTGTGCTCTTGCATATAGCAAATCATATACAAGGGATAATTGTGTAATGTCTCACCCAATAAGAGGTCATCATCATGAATGTTATCTTTGCATTACAAGTGTTCACTTATTTAGAAAGAGACTTAGTCAATTCTCGATGTGACAGGATTAACGTCAATGATAAGTCTTCTGTTGTTGTCTCATCTTTATCTATATTACAACATGAGGCCTTGATGAAAATATAGATATTTCCTCATGAAACCAACTCGGAAAGAATTCCTCTAATGTCACCAAATAACGTGGCTTTGTATAATAATTCTTCTCAATTTTCAACTTTCTCACATTCTTATCCACCATTTTATTTTGGGGTCTTTTGATCATCTTTCCTCTTGTTGTTTATTTTCTTGGTTTTTTTCGTGTGCTTACTTTGTGAAATCTTCATCGAATTACCTCGATCCATCCTTCATCATCAGTGTGCTCAATAAGGGATTATTTTTCTTCTAATAATTCCTCTTTCACTATTAATTCATTCATCATGGGAAGGAGCAATGTCCTACTAACATCGATGGGTTCAAAGTCTCCAAATTTAATCATCTTTCATTGGGTTGTGACTAGGACATCAACACATTCATGTACTTCAATAAAGTTGCAAAGAAATATGGGATCAAGTGTTCTAAAACTGACAGAGACTTGATTTGAACTTTCTTTCTCATCTTCGAGAAGTATCTTTCCTTCAGAGCTAAATCCATGACCTTTTCCTTGAAGATAAACTACTTTTCTATGGGATGACCCAACAATCGATGATATTTACAGTAGTTTGGATCATCAGTCCTTTCAGCTTCATTCAGACACTTCATTTTAGGTAACTCAAAAAGTTTCAATGAAGAGAGTTCTACAAATATTGTTGGGACATCAAAGTCCAAAAATGGACACTCTTTTTCTTTCATGTCCTTTAAAGTCAACTTTCTACTGGCATTATTCTAAAAAGATGTGTTTTTCACACTTTTCTTTTTTACTTAGCTTTGTGGTGACACTCAATGGTGTGGTATTAATATTTATTTCCTCTTTACTCTCAAATTTTAGAATAAACTTGCCCCCTTTCTTCACTTCTAGTTTGTCTTTTCCTTTTTAGGGCTTATTAACAGGTAGTCCTTGATTTCTACTTCAGGACATTCTTAACTCCATATCATTAATGCATGTGGAAAGTTCTTCAAATGTCTTGGGTTTGATGCCCTGTAGGATATAATGAAGTCCTCAATGTATTCCTTGAATGCACATTTCTATCCTGAAAACCTCACCAAGCCTGTCTTTGCAGTTAAGATTCTTATTCCTCCATCGGTTGATAAACTCAATGACGCGTTCTTCATCTCATTGGTGCATATTTGTAAGCATAATCATACTTACAGTACATCTCATTCTATAGAGACGATTGAGAAGTTCATGTTTGAGTTGTTCCCAACTATCAAAGAAACCTGACTTGAGGTCCGTATACTAGTCAAATGCATTTTCTTGCAATGATTTCACAAACTTTTTAACAATATAATCTCCATAAGTTCCATAATTATTGCAACTTTCAACAAAATTTGCAACATGTTGTTTTGGGTTTCCCTTACCATCAAATTGTTGAAATTTCAGAGGTTGATAACCTGTAGGCATTTTCAAACCATCGGTTCTTGAAGTCTATAGCTTGGCATATGTGAGAGATGGTTTGGAAGAACATCGTACTTGTCTTTAATGGTCCCCATAATAAAGTCCTTCAGCTGGTGAATTGGAATTAACCCTTCTGCAGATACTTGTGGTTAATCAACAACATGTTTTTGCTTTGCAGATGAGTCTCTTTTATCTTATTCCATCAGATGCTTCCCAGATGCATGACTTGAGACTTCCTCTATAACACTTTCAACTCTGTCTGTCAACATGACAATTCAATTATCCTGGTCTTGCATATATTTTGTTAGGTCTTCAATTGCCTTTGTCAAACTTGTAAGATGTTCTTCAACAGTTAAAGTATTAGTCACCTGTAACGATCTAAAAATTTGATGAAATATGTGAAATTTATGATTTTGTGTGATTTGACTATTTTACCCCTCTCCATAGTTGCATTATGATATTTTTGGAGTGTGGAAGTGATTGGCATGATTTTTGATGCATTTTGATATCATTTATATGATATTGTGGTTTTTGATGGCTTTGAGAGCCTTATTTTAGACTTATGGGGATATCCTTGTGATGGATGACCGAACGGACTATGCTAAAAACTCTGTAATATTGATTTAGGCTAGGTAGACCTTTGGTTTGGGTCTCAGTGCACCCGAGCTCATTTCAACCTATTGATCAAAAAGTTGAAAAATTTAAAATATGGGTGTGGGACCCACATTTGATCAAAATGACTTCGGATGGAAAATACAACTTTTCCAATGGATCTTGAATGTCGATTTAAGGTGCTAGAATATTTGGTATAATTTTATGGCTTTTAAATCTCATTTTGACCCTCTATTTGGAAAATTGTGATTTCGGGTTTCGAGGGTCACCTTTGTGAAAATGATATATTTTTGAAAACCTGATATTGCGGTCGTGTTCGAAAGATTGAATTAGTATGATTGAATAGTTTGTTGGCATGTATTGGACTCCGAACAGATCCCGGGCACCCCGTCGAAATCCGAATTAGACAAAAAAAATAGCTTAGTTCCAAATGCTGTGCAGAAAAATTTGCACCATTTATACTAGTTTTTGGGCCTATTTTGCTCATTTTTCATCTTGTTTCTTGCGATTTAAACCCTAAAACAGTATGAAAGCTTAAAATGAAGCTTGTGGGAGCCTGGGAAGCTAGATTAACACCTATTTCTTGATTTTATCACGGATTTAAGGTAAGAATTCACCATTTTCTAAGCAATTTTAGTGATAAATTTTTCAAAACCCCCAAAATCTTAGGGCTTGATTTTAAACTTTAATTTTACTTATTTTCAATTGAATAATGTTTTTATCTTATAATTACTAGTTTTCATCCATTTAACCATCAAACCAACTTTGATTCTTGATTTTAACCCAGATTTCAAAGATTTTACCTGGTAAAGCTCAAAAATGGTTTTTCATTGATATGAACCTCATTTTTGACTCGATTTAACTTGGATTTTAAGCTGTACGTTGCTAAAAATTATGGATAATATATTTTTGAAGTAAAGTTTTAATTTTTTCCTTCTTTCTTGAAAACCCATTCTGGGGGTCCGTTTTGATCCCAAATCAAGAGTAGTTAATATGAGTGTCGTTTGTTTTATTTTGATGCATAGATTTCATATTTGATGCTTTTAGTAGAGTTCAAGATCATTCATGAAAAGTACGGTCATGAGTTCTAAGTGTAGCGGACCAATTTGGCTTTTGAGGTAGGTTATGACTTAACTCTTTCAAAATGGGCTGGGTAGTAAATGATGATATAAAATATATGTTAAGAGTGGGAACTCATCATGAAAAATGTCTATTTGTGTGTTGTGTCCGTGTGGTGGTCTATATGTGATGTAATTATCAAAATTAAGTTATCATGTGATATGTGTGATCGTGTGGGGTCCTATATGATATTAATAGCCTTGAATACATGTGAATAATTGTGTTGTGCTGTTAAGATGTTTAATATGATACCATTGGTGTATTGTGATTATATTCATACTTTATTTGGCATATGAGACATGTGAAAATTCATGGATGAAACTGAAATAATTAGTAAATATTGGCTTACATGATTATGGAAGTATATCATTGTGGTTGGTTATGAAAATACTCATTGTAATTGGTTGTGAGTATTAAATCCTCATAGCATACTCATTCATAAAACATTGATACCACCGTGGCAACATCTGAGGAACACTGGCAACACCTTTTTAAAACCCTCTCCAGGGGATGTGCTAGGGAAGAGATATTGTAACACCTTATAAAATCCTTTTTGTGGGATATGCTGAAAAGGAGATATGAGAAATGTGGATTGTATACGGATTGACGAACCTCCCATGGGTTCTGTGTTTGGAGGCTTGCCTCTGTAGATATATACGAGAATTGTGAGACGATCTCAAAGGTTGTGCGATGACCTCATGCATCATCATCATCACCATCTTCATCATCATATACATTGCACTTGCTTTATTATGTTATGTTGTGTTGTATTGCCACATTGACTAGTCATCTATTTATTTATTGTATCATTTTTTACTTGTATTTGATGATCTTGTATATGCATGTTACCCCTTGTTCTTCTTATATGTGATATAATACGTACTTTTGTTCTATCTTTGTGTGATGTTATAATATATGTGATATATTAGAACTGTTAGTACAAGTGGTTGGGCTATCGTTGTAGGACATTTTCTAATTGTAGATGATGTGTCCTTAGTGTATATTTTGTATGCTTTATTTACTAATTTACTTGCTCGATCTATGATACTTACTGAGTACAAGTGGACCATACTCATGCCTACTGCACCTTTTCGATGTAGGTCCTAGATCGAGTGCGCCTTATCTTGATTGACTCGAGCGATTATTGGAGCTTCTAAGGTAGAGGTTGGACATTCATGCACCCAAAGTTCACCTCTATATTTCTATAATAGTTATGTCTTTATTAGTATTCAGAAATAGATATTATTCCTTTATGGTTATTTTTTTGATGTATTTGACTCTTGGATTGTATTAGTAGTTCTTACACTATTGACACCTGGTTTTTGGCATAATTAGTATTTTCAATAAGTTTTTTTCTCATTGTTATGATTACTTATATGGTTCTACTTTGTTCTAGAAGCCTTATCTTAGAATATTTCTATTTTTTTCTCTTTTATATCTATTTGGGTGATAGGCTTATTTGTCAAGGTGGCCGCGACAAGTGCCATCATGACCCTCATTTTTGGGTAGTGACAAATTGGTATCAGAGAACCTAGGTTTCATTGGTCTCAATGGTGTAAGAATGAGATGGTTATTAGAGTCTCACAGATCGGTACGTAGACAATCGTATCTATTTTTGAGAGGCTATAGGACGTCTTTAAGAAACTTCCCTCATTTTATTCTTTATCGTGCTTAATTCTTTCATACCTTATGTTCTGAGTTGTGTTTCACTCTTTCTGCACGAATGGTATGGCATATACTACTATTAGTTGAGAGATGTTGTGAGAGATTAGTGGAGATTATTTATCAGCTGTAGGCCTATTAATGCTCTTGAGTTGTCATATTATTAGTTTATTGATGCCTTTCGGGAGAGATCCATGCCTTACAGTTTGAGGGATCGGATTCTAGATGAGTAAAATCATTTAGAGAAAGGCTCCATAAAAGTTGCTGAGTTTAAAACAAGTTTCCATGCCTTGTCTAGATATTCCTATGATAGTATTTCCATTGAATTTGAGAAGACTCAAAAGTTTGTGAAAGGTTTAGATATCTCATTTTTGTTGGCTATGTCTCAGATGGTTATGCTTAGGGCTTTCATTTAGAGTATTATAGATCATGCTAAGATGATAGAGGGTATTCTTCAAGTATCTCAGGGTGGCGCCAAGAAGGTGTGTCATTTTTGTGAGTTTAGAGGTTAGTCTCCCTATGGTAGAGATTTTAGTGGTTCTCATGGATAGTGTAGGCCAGTGCAGGTGGCCTTGCAGAGTTCAGGTGTTGGACCTTCTAGTTCAGCAGTTCAGGGTAGCCATTCATGCCTAGTTGTGCCTTTTCCTATTGAGACTGGTCATAGAGGTTACTATGTACCTAATAAGACTAGCCATGTAGCTAAGGACTGTCCTCATCATGTGTTTAGAGCTACTCTTATTTTAGCTGTGAGGGGTAGAGGCTCTACCAGAGGTGCGAGGGTAAGAAGTAGTAGAGCTTGTGGGGGTGGTTGTGGGGACACTTAAGTAGTTGGTGATCGTGCTGAGTGTTATGATATACCAGCCAGACCTGAGGCATAGGCTTCTGATATTGTGATTACATGTATCATCCCAGTTTGTTTCAGACCTGCATCTGTATTATTTGATCCTGGATCAACTTTCTTGTATGTGTCAGTGTATTTTACTTCGGGTTTTGATTTTGTTAGTGAGCCTCTTTCCATGCCTATTCATGTATCTATGCCGGTGGGTGATTTTTTTGTGGTGGATCAGGCACATCAATCTTGTGTTATGGCTTTTTTCGGGCGTGAGACTTTGGTAGATTTGCTTGTATTAGATATGGTTGATTTTGATGTTATTTTAGGTATGGATTGGTTGGCTTCTTATCATGCCATCTTAGATTGTTTTGATAAGACTATGACTTTAGCTTCGTCAGGTGTGCCAAGGATAGCTTGGAAGGGTGCACTTCTTTCGGGTCCTAAGAGGATTATATCTTATATTCAGGCTTGTAAATTGGTTAAGAAGAGATGTTTATCTTACTTGACCCATATTCATGACACCAATGTTGTTTCACCTCCTTCATTAGATTTTTTCCGTGTTGTTCGTGAGTTTATGGATGTATTCCCTATGAACTTGCCTATTATGCCTTCAAATTGAGATATTGATTTTATTATTGATGTTGAGTCGGGCACCAAGCCCATTTCCATTTCTCTTTATACGATGACCCTAGCAGAGTTAAAAGAACTGAAGGATCAGTTGCAGGAGTTATTAGATAAGGGATTTATCCAACCTAGTGCTTCATCATGGGGTATGCCTATCTTATTTGTGAAGAAAAAAGGAATGGATCTATGCAGATATGTATTGATTATCAACAGTTGAATAAGGTGACGGTTAAGAATAAGTGTCCTTTTTTTACGTTAATGATTTATTTGATCAGCTTTGGGTGTTATAGTATTTTCAAAGATTGATTTGAGGTTCTGTTATCACTAATTTAGGATTAAAGCTTTAGATATTCTGAAGATAGCTTTTTAGACTCGATATGGTCATTATGAGTGCTTGGTCATGTCTTTTGGGTTGACCAATGTCCCTGTCGCATTCAGGGAGTTGATAAACCGGTGTTTCAATCGTATCTCAACTCTTTTGTTTTTGTATTTATAGATGATATCTTGATTTATTTGGAGCATTTGTGGATTGTGCTTTAAAGATTGAGGGATGAGAAGTTGTATGCGAAGTTCTCTAAGTGCCAGTTTGGCTGGAGTCTGTTTTTTTCTTGGATCATGTGATGACTAAGGAAAGTATTATGGTTGATCCAGCCAAGGTTGCAGTGGGTTATGATTGGGCTAGACCTGCTTCGTCCACCAAGATTTGGAGTTTTGTTGGCTTGGCGGGTTATTATCGGTGTTTTGTTGAGGGTTTTTCATCCATTGCAGCTTTGTTGACCAAGTTGACCCAAAAAAAGATTTCTTTTCAATTGTCTGATGCTTGTGAGACGAGCTTCCAAAATCTCAAGGATTTGTTGAATTCATCTCCTATCTTAACTTTGTCTAAGGAGGGCGTGGCCCTTTTCATATTTTATGATGCTTTCGGTGTTGGTTTGGGTGTTGTGTTAATACAGAAGGGCAAGGTGATTGTGTATACTATCGTTAGTTGAAGCCTCATGAGAGGAACTATCCTACCTATGATTTAGAGTTGTGTGCAGTTATGTTTGCTTTGAAGATATGGAGGTACTAATTATATGGAGTCTGTTGTGAGATCTTCTCAAATCATCGTAGCCTTAAGTACCTCTTTACTCAATGAGATTTTCATATGAGGCAGCGTCATTGGCTTAACTATTCTCTACCATCTGGGTTAGGCTAATGTGGTTGTAGATGCCTTGAGCCGAAAGTCGACTAGCATGGGTATCTTGGAATATCTTTTGACAAGGAGTGGACTTTGGCCTTAAAGATTCAGTCTTTAGCTAACCAGATGGTTAGGTTTGATATTTCGATACCGGGGCGTGTTTTGGAATTTATGGATGCTAGATCTTCTTTGGTGGAGTAGATTTAAAGTTCATCAGTTTGATAATGTTGGGTTGAGGCTGATTTGATATAAGGTGTTGAGTGGAGAGGCTAAGCCTCACTTGATTCAGATAGAGTTTTAAGGATTGGGGGCTGAGTTTGTCTGCCGAGAATGGGTGATTGGATTAGGTTGATCTTGGAGGATACCCATTGTTCTAGATATTCTATCCATCCATGTGTGACTAAGATGTATCATGATTTGAGATAACACTACTGGTAGGGCGGTATGAGGCGAGATATAGCAGATTTTGTGGCTCATTGCCTTTGTTGTTAGTAGGTGAAGTTCGAGCATATGAGACCTGGTGAATTCCTTTAGAGGTTACCCATTCCTAAGTGAAAGTGGGAACGGATCACCATGGACTTTGTGACTGGTTTACCTCATACATCTCATGGTTCTGACAGTATTTGGGTCATCATGGATTGATTGACCAAGTCAACTCATTTTATTCTAGTTCAGATCTCGTTCAGTGCTAAGAGGTTGGCTTGTATCTATATTCATGAGATTGTTCATCTGCATGGTGTGCCAATGTCTATTATTTCAGATCGAAGTTTTGTGTTCACATCTCACTTTTGAAATATTTTCCAGGATAAGTTGGGTACTTGGGTTGATCTTAGCACATCGTTTCACCCCCAAATTGATGGACAGATAGAACGGACTATTCAGGTTTCAGAGGATATGCTCCGTGTATGCGTGATGGATTTTGGTGGACAGTGGCAGCAATATTTGGCTTTAGCAGAGTTTGTATATAATAATAGCTACCATTCCAGTATTGATATGGCTCCTTTTGAGGCGTTGTGCGGTAGGCGTTGTCCTCCCCAGTGCATTTATTTGATGTTTCAAAGGTGAGACCTCGAGGTACGAATTTGCTTCGTGCGTCTTTGAATAGATTTTAGGTCATTTAGGATAGACTTAGAGCAGCTCAAAGAAAGCAGAAGTGCTATACTAATTGTAGACTTTGTGCCTTGAGATTTGGCATTGGAGATCATATTTTCCTTCGAGTTTCACCCATGAGGGTGTGATGAGGTTTGGGAAGAGGGGTAAACTTAGCCCCAGGTATATTGGTCCATTTGAGATTCTTTGGACTATTGATGATGTGGCTTATGAGTTAGCTCTGCCCCTTGATCTATCAGTTGTTCTTCCAGTTTTTTCATGTTTCTATGCTTTGTTGTTATATTCCTGATGAGTCACATGTCATTCATTAGGAGTCGGTTCAATTAGATAAGCGGTTGTCCTTTGTTGAGAAACTGGTTTCCATTTTGGCTAGGGATGTTAGGCGGTTGCGCTCTAGATTGATCCCTGTGGTTAAGGTACAGTGGCAACATCGACTTGTAGATGAAGCTACTTGAGAGGTTGATTATGATATGCATATTTCTTATCATCAGCTCTTCATTAATTCAGGTATTTCTTAGCCTTAGTTTGAGGACGAACTAGATTTTTACTGGTGGATGATGTAACGATCTAAAAATTCGATGAAATATGTGAAATTTATGATTTTATGTGATTTAACTGTGTTACCCCTCTCCATAGTTGCATTATGATATTTCTGGGGTGTGAGAGTGATTGGCATGATTTTCGATGCATTGTGATACCATTTATGTGATATTATGGTTTTTAATGGCTTTGAGAGCCTTATTTTAGACTTATGGGGATATTCTTTGACCCATGCGACAGATGGCCGAACAGAATACTCCAGTAGCTCTGGAATATCGATTTTAGGCTAGGTATACCTTTGGTTCGTGTCCTGGTACATCTAACCTCATTTCGACCTATTGATCGGAAAGTTGAAAAATTAAAAATATGGGTGTGGGACCCACATTTGATCGAAACGACCTCGGATGGACAATCTGACTTCGCCAACAAATCCAGAATGTCAATTTTAAGGTGTTAGCATGCTTGGTATGATTTTACGGCTTTTAAATCTCATTTCGACCCTCGATTTGAAAAATTATGATTTCGTGATTCGGAGGTCAACTTTGTGAAAATGATACTTTTTGAAAATCTGATATTGCCATCGCGTCTGGAACATCAAATTTAGTATGGTTACATAATTTGTTTGCATGTATCGAACTCTGGATAAATTCCGGGCACCTCATCGAAGTCTGAATTGAACAAAAAAAATAGTTTTTTTACAAAAGTTGTGCAAAAAAATTTGCATTATTTATACCAGTTTTTGGATCTATTTTGCTCATTTTTCATTTTGTCTCTTGAGAATTAAACCCTAAAATAGTATGAGCGCTTAAAATGAAGCTTGTGGGAGCTTGGAAAGTTAGATTAATACCTATTTCTTGATTTTATTATGGATATAAGGTAAGAATTCACCATTTTATTAGTAATTTCTTGATAAATTTTTCAAAACCCCAAAAATCTTAGGGCTTGATTTTAAATTTCAATTTCACCCCTTTTCACTTGAATAATGTTTTTATCTTATAATTACTACATTTTTCATCTATTTAACCACCAAACCAACTTCGATTCTTGATTTTATCCCAGATTTTAGAGTTTTTACCCGGTAAAGCTCAAAAATAATTTTTCTTCAATTTAAACCTCATTTTTTATTCAATTTAACTTGGATTTTCAGATGTAGGTTCCTAAAAATATGGGGAACATGTTTTTGAAGTAAAGTTTTAATTTTTCCCTTCTTTCTCGAAAACCCGTTTTGGGGGTTCGTTTTGACTCTAAATCAAAAGTAGTCAATATGGATGTCGTTAGTTTTGTTTTGATGCGTAGGTTTCATATTTGATGTTTTTAGTGGAGTTCGGAATTGTTCGTAGAAAGTAAGATTGTGGGTTCAAAGTGTAGCGAACCAGTTTTGACTTTTGAGGTAGGTTATGGCTTAACACTTTTAGAATGGGTTGGGTAGTAAATGATGATACAAGATGCATGTTAAGGGTGGGAACTAATCATGAAAAATGGCTATTTATGTATTGTGCCCGTGTGGTGGCCTATATGTGATGTAATTGTCAAATTTGAGTTATTATTTGATATATGTGACCGTGTGGGGTCCTATGTGATATTAATATCCTTGAATACGTGTGAATAATTGTATTGTGTTGTTAATATGTTTAATATAGTACCATTGGTGTATTTTTATTATATTCATACTTTATTTGGCATATGAGACATGTGGAAATTCATGGATGAAACTGAAATAATGAGTGAATATTGGCTCACATGATTGTGAAAATATATCATTGTGGTTTGTTATGAAAATACTCATTGTGATTAGTTGTGAGTATTACATCCTCATATCATAATCATTCATGAAACATTGGTACCACTGTGGCAACATCTGGGAAACATTAGCAACACCTTTTTAAAACCTTCCCCGAGGGATGTGCTGGGGAAAAGATATTGTAACACCTTATAAAACCCTTTTTGAGGGATATGCCGAAAAAGAGATATGAGATATGTGGTTTGTATACGGGTTGACGAACCCCCCACGGGTCCTGTGTTGAGAGGGTTGTCTCCGTAGGTGTATGCAGGGATTGTACGACGATCCCAGAGGTTGTGCGAATACCTCGTACATCATCATCATCATCATCATGTTCATCATTATATACATTGCACTTACTTTATTGTGTTATGTTGTGTTGTATTTTCATATTGACTTGTCATCTATGTATTTATCGTATCTTCTTTTACTTGTATTTGATGATCTTGCATATGTATGTTCCCCCTTGTTCTTCTTATATGTGATATAATACGTACTTTTGTTCTATCTTGGTGTGATGTTATAATGTATGTGATATATTAGAACTGTTAGTGCAAGCGGTGTGGGCTACCGTTGTGGGATATTTTTTGATTGCAAGTGACTTACCCTTAGTGTATATTTTGTATGCTTTATTTACTACTTTGTTTGGTCAGCCTATGATACCTACTGAGTACAAGTGGACCGTACTCACGCCTACTGTGCCCTTTCAGATCAGGTCCTAGCTCGAGTGTGCCGACTCGGGCAATTATTGGAGCTTCCAAGGTAGCGGTTGGACATTCGTGCGTCCGAAGTTCACCTCTATCTTTCTACAGTAGTTATGTCTTTATTAGTATTCGAAGACATATATTATTCCTTTGTTGTTATTTTTCTGATGTATTTGACTCTTGGATTATGTTAGTAGTTCTTACACTATTGACACCTAGTTTTGGGCATAATTGGTATTTTGGATAAGTTCTTTCCGCATTGTTATGATTACTTATATAGTTCAGCTTTGTTCTAGAAGCCTTATCTTGGGATATTTCTATCTTTTTCTCTTTTCGTATCAGTTTGGGTGATAGGCTTACTTATCAAGGTGAACCACAACAAGTGTCATTATGACCCTTATTTTTGGTTCGTGACATCACCATGGCTTGGATACCCATTAAAGATGCAGGATTAAAGCATGGATTTTTCCTCAAACTGAAATCTGAGTAAAATAGTTCACGCAGAGTGATTGGAGAAGACTTGGTAATCAAGGTATCATCATCTTCTTGTGTGTGGTACTTAGTCTTAAATGGGATAAGTCAAGATAAAGTCTTCTCAACAATCTCAATGATATTCTCCCTTTTTTTCAACTCATTGGGAAAAAATATTACCCTCTTTGAAGACTGAAGATCAAACGCAGGAGATGATACGACGACACTTCAAGTGTTTGTGGTCCTAGTAAGTTTGATTTGTTCCTAATAATGAGCCCCACACTTTCCATGGTAACATCAAGTTGTTGCCCACCTCAGAGGAAAACTTGGAGTTTAGTACCCTTAGTAACAACAGATTTGGAGTAAAACTTCTTGGATGCCATTTCGGCATTCTTGAATAGAATAATTAATTCAAAGAGATGAGGGGTATAAAAGGTCTTACCGGGCTTACCAGAATTCGTAGGCGACAAATTCTTTGATTTAAGAAAACTAATAATAAAGATAAAAAAATTGAAGTAACAAACTATAATATTTGATTTCAAATGTAGTAAGTGTTGAAATCTCTATTATAATCCTCTGATTCTTTGAAATAATATGAACTTGGACTTGAACTTGATTTAGATTCGCGGCTTAGGTAGCTTGATCTTGAATCTTCGTCTTCGTACTTGAATTTGGATATTAATTCGTTATAATCACTTGGATGATTGCCATGAATGATGAATATGAACAAGTAATTTGATCTTGAACAAAATCTCCTTCTTTCTTGATCTTGGACTTGACCTTGAGCTTGATTGCTTGAAATTTATAAATTGTAGGGTAAGTACGATTTTTGATCCACGAGCTCTCTTGTTGCTTCTTGTTTCTCAAAATCCTTCCCTTTGTAAATTATGAGGACCCCCTATTTATAGTTGAAGGGGTAAGACAATTGTGTGTTTTGATTGGTCGATTTGAGATTGACCAATCACATTCTTTTGGTGAAAAGTTCTAATTTGATCGCTAGAACATGTCATCTGCACACATGGCATAATTTTAGTGACTTATTTCATTTAACTAGGATTGCCACATTATATTGACACATGACATGCTTTTAGTGGCTTATTTTATTTAACATGAATTGCCACCTTATGTGACAAGAGACATGGGCGTGGACTTCTAAGCTGGGCTAGCACC
The DNA here is from genome assembly GCF_002878395.1 of Capsicum annuum. Taxonomy (NCBI): domain Eukaryota; kingdom Viridiplantae; phylum Streptophyta; class Magnoliopsida; order Solanales; family Solanaceae; genus Capsicum; species Capsicum annuum. The sequence continues at coordinate 170,569,814 of NC_061117.1, read as the reverse complement.
TATTTGGGCCATAGGTTAATAAATATGGGCTCATCATTTCAATTGAATTTGCCCAATGTATTTGAGACTAGATGATTAACCCAATCATATTAGTCACATTATTTGGACTATTTTCTTGAATTTAATATAGTCCAAATAAATATATGAATTTAAATTTAATAGAATTTCAATACTCTCTCTCTCTCTCTCTCACACACACACACACACACACACATATATATATATATAAAGAGTCCATAACGTAAAAGGAGAGGAAAGAAAAATATTTCAAAAGTATAAAAAACAATGGTGAAAACTCTTCAAACATAAATCAAAAAGGTGGTAGTAATTTTTTTATATAAGAATCCGTACATCTTTTATTAATATTTTGATCATCTATAAAATACAACATAAAATATAGGTGCTAAATAAAGCAGTCCAAAAAGAAATAAAGAAAGATGGAAAGACTAAGGGAAAATTAGTAGCGCGATGTTTGACCCAAAAGTTCATTTTCAAAGCCAAGTTGTAGATGGTATGCTAGAAATGTAGGGAATGAGTAAATGTAGGGGGTGAAAAAAATGATATACATAAATTTGTAATTGATGCCTTTCTACCGATAATGAAAGCTATGGTCGAAAATAAACTTTTAAACCACACTTATGTGGATATTGAAGTTTTTGTGGTATCTTATATCAACGAGCTTGGTAGAATATTTTCTCCGCATAAACCTTATGACAATGAACTAATGAAGGTATCCAAGACATAATATTTTATTTTTGTTCTATTTTTCTAACGCCACTTGCTCAAATTTTATATTTATTACCTTTTGCTCTTTTTACGCTTGTATTGAAAAATCTCAGAAATTTTTTCAACTTACTTTAAGGGCATTTGAAGAGTTGTCTCATTCAGTCCGCTGTTAGCATACGGTTGTGAATGTTATTCAAACTATGACAAAAGTCAAAACCTGTGTAATGTTGGTGGACCTTGAATGTGATACATTAGTTATTGAGATATTCCAGATGTTTCTAGGAATCATCAGGTAACTTAACAAATCTTTGCTTCTGACATGTTTCTTGTTCCAGAAGGGATGTAAAAAAAGAGAGATTTGACAACAAACAAAATCTGAAAATCAAATGCAATAAAGGTGAGAGAGAAAAAAAGATACAGAAATCTAAAAATCTATGTAATAAAGCCAAGCGAAATAAATCAATACAGAAAATATGAAACTATAATTGTTTTTATAGAAGTAGAGGATTTATGAAGCAAATAGGACGCTAATTAATAGTTTTCCTAAAAAGTAAAAAAATTCAAATAAAATAATTTATTTTTAATAAAAAAATGAAAAGAAAATTTTGTCTATTGTGAATTTTTAGTGAAGGGCAAAAAATTTAAATAATATTTCTAAGGGACTTCACATTTTTAGTATATTAGAGATTAGAGATTAAAGAATAGAGAATATTAGAGATAGAGATTAGAGGCTAGAGATTAGAGATAATAAGTATGATGAGCCTTAAGAATGACAAAGAAATTTCCTATTTTTTTTTTATAAAGCTTTATATTAAAAATATGATATGACATTTCAAAGTAGTTAGCTAGTTAACTTGATATTCCATAGATCTTTCTCTTGTGGTTTACAAAATTATCTTTATATCCTTATTTTGAAGCAATTTTATTAAGCTCGTAAATTTTGTGGTTGTGATTAAATTTTTTGATGTTCTAAGAACAAGTCTTTTGCTAATTAAAATAAGTGTTCATTAAACTTATTGATGAACAATGTTGGATGGCTTTTATGTGAAAAAAGAATTTAAAAAACAACTTTAGTGTGACGTATAAAATTTAAAGTTAAAATGACTTTTGCGTGAATATAGAAAAGTAATTTTAGGTGATTCTTAAAGTTGAAAGATTTTTATCTAAAAAGAAATAGAAAAATATTTATTTTTGCGTAATAAACTCAAAATTGGAGACCAGTTGTAAAACTTACCTTTTTTTTATCAATAGACTCGTATCAATATAAATCGACATAGTTTTTGCTAGGGATTATTTATGTTTACTAGTTTAGGATCCGTGTATTGCACGTGTGTTCAATGTTAAAGAAGAAAGATGCATGTATTCAAATTAGTGAGTATTCGACTTTAAAAATATATGTAAATACATTAAAATAATATATTTATATTAAAAGTAAATATGACAAAAAAGATATTAGCTCTTGAAAAATTAAATATATCTGAAGTTTTAGAATTAAAACTATAATTGCATTTTTTAATACCTCGATTTTTAGGAGCTCCCACCTTTTCGCTCCTTTAGTTACTCGAAACAGTTATTTAATTTTTTTGTTTAATTAGGATTTTGATATGAAAAAATCATATTATTTAGTTCCATTTAGATTTAGGAGTTTATTTGAGGTTTACTGAATTTTAATATGTAGATAGACGTATGGGTTGAAACAAAAATTGAGAGAAATTTGTACTCCACACACGCATATTATAAATGAGAAAATCATATTATATACAAAAAGTTGGCAAACGTGACGAAGTTGAAATTTTCATTAGGGTGTTCAAGATATAAAGACTTAAACTAATGAAGGGAATTCAACATCAACTATATAAATATAAGAATTAAATTTAACCTTAAAAACGTATAGTGTAATTTTTTTATCAAAAGAGGTTAGGATGAAAAATATGAACTTTGAAAAGGGGAATTTAATGACAGATTTGAAGTGATATATAAGAACTTTTAAAAAGTAGTCCTTCAAGAAATGTACAATGACATGGTTACCAAATTATACTCTTAATTATAAGTTCTTACACATATCGTCATATGGTTACCAAACTATATATACTCCTAGTTACTCTTGTTTTATCTCGCTTTGTAAGATCATTAACACTAAAAATGAACGTATAGTCATTAAGAAATTCAAACGGACTTTAGAGTTTGAAGATAGATATTGGATTCGTGTAGCTAGAGTCCTATTTTAAATTCATAAAATTTTGATCTCTTCACATGTATCAATGCATTTTTTTAAATGATAGAAATATGTTTAAGCCACGTGTTTAAATATAAGACAGAAATTGAAACATTGCAAGTTACTAAAATATGAAAAATATCATTCTGTTAAGGGAAAATTTCAGAAATAACAATTATGGAATCTTAATTGTAACTTTTATAACAACAGTTTCATAATTACGAAAAATAGCAAATTGTATTTTGTATTTAAGTAAATTGTTGCTATATAAATACATATACAATAAAATTTACTTCCCTTCTTTTACTCAAATTAGTTGAGTTAAATAAGGAATAATTATCACATCTAATTAAATTTTCATAAATTACTCTTATTTAAATTAGTAGATTCCTTTTTCAAATCAAACTCAAATATGAAGATTATTATTTCCATGATCTTCAAAATTTCAAAATATCATTCTTTTATATCTCTAATTATTTTTTCTTGTTAGTTTTTTCATTTTTTTATTATTTTAATTTTTTCTCTTTATCATTTTTTCTTTCCACTTTATTTTCTCTCTTCTACTTCTCTTTTTTTTCCTTTTTCACTTTTTATTTATTTTTTATTTTTTCATTTTTTTCCTTTTCTTATTTTTATTTCATTTTCTTTTTGTTATTTTTTATTTTTTTCTTTTTTTTTTTATACTTCTATTTCTAATTTCTATTTCTATTTCTTCTTTTTTTTCTTTTTCACTTCTTTTTTTTTGGATTTTTTTTTATTTTTTTTACTCTTCTATCTCTGTCTTTTATTTTTAAAAGACAGATATTTATATCATATATACAGATTCAAAAAATATACAGAGATATATGGTACAATTAGAGTTAAGTTAAAGTTATTCGAATTAGAGTTAAAGAATTTACTTATAAATTATTAAATTAATTATGCGAAGACCATTTAAAAATAGAAAAGCTTTTAGAAAAATTAAAGAATCTTTAATAAGTAATTATTCAGAATATATAAGTCTAAATAAAACAAAAGAAAATCCACAAAAATTAGCCTACTTAATTACATTAATATCTAGTATTGAATCAAAATTAATAACACATTTAAAATCCAGAAGAATGAAATACATACCACCTAATTATGATAAAATTGGATTTAGATATCCACCAAGATATTATAAATATAATTTAAAATGAATAAGGTACAACAATACAAAGAATTAAAACAAATTATCTCTGAAAAACGTAAAGAATTAAAAATAAGAATAGAAAGACTACATTATAATATATTTGCCGGAGTTAGTAAAAATTCAATAGATACACAAAGAGATGAAATATCAAAATTAGAATGACAAATAGATAGTTTAGAATATGTATATCAACATGACCTATTCACAATAAAATGAACAAAGAAAAATTTATAATAGATGAAAAATATATGAAAATTACGAAGGATCAAAAATAAAAATAGTATTTTCTAATCTAGGACGAAGATATAAGAAAATAGGTGAACATTTATACCTAATGTTAGAAAAAGAAGAATTAAAATTAGAAGATAAATTGACAGCAATGGTAAGAATAGAAAAAGAAAATGAAGAGATAGATAGGAAAAAAGAAATAGAAAAAATAAAACAACAAACTACGGAAGAAATACGAAAAATAGAAGAAACTATAAATAGTAGGATTGCTAAATTAGAAAAAGAATTACAAATATTAAAAGAATTGTATGAACAAAGACAAAAAGAAAAAGAAGAAAAAGATAGAGAACAAAAATTACTAAACGAGATAAATCAATTTAAGGAAAAATTAGAAATAAATAATATAGATATTGAAGAAACAGATAATTATGAATCCGAAGATAGTGAAACATATACAGAAATATTAACAAATACAAAAAATTTAGAAATCAATAAAAAAGAAATTAATGAGGAAAACTTAGAAAATACCCACACAGAAATAAATACCCTTGATAAAAAAGAAAATGAAAATATAATCCCTAAAACAACAGAAATAAGAAAACCTATATATTATAAGAATAAGTTTAAAAAATATAATGAATATGACAAATGGATACCAAAACAAATAGTGAATAAAAATTATAACTTTTTAGATCTAGATTGTGTAATAGATACAGAAAAAACAATACAATTATGGATAGGATATATGACAAAGCAATTATTAGATAATAATATAAATATAACAGATGCACTGGAATATATAGAAAAAACACTAATAGGATCAGTAAAGCTAAGGTTTGCAAATTTAACTGAAAATAGCAAAAAAGTATTAAGAACTAATAAACCTATAGAAGGAACATCATCAACAACAACTAAACTAACACCTATAGAATTATTAAAAAAATATGAAACAGCTATAAAAGATGAATTTGGTAGTACGACAACAATCGAAGAAGAACAAGATGAAGAAAAAGATACAAATAGAAATTTAATGTTAAAATTAGCAATATGTAATATGTGTTATATAGATGAATATACTTGCGCATTTAAAGAATATTATTACAAAGGAGCATATAGTATAGAAGAAAGTAAAGAAATAAGAAAATTATATTTTAATAAATTACCCGAGCCATTTAGTTCGAAAATAATAAAAAATTGGGAAGAAGCAAAAATAGTAGATACGTTAGGAGCAAGAATAAAATATTTACAACAATGGTATAGAAACTTATGTGAAAAATATAGAGAAGAATTAAAAATGGAAAAAACATTAATAAAAAATTTAGCTTGTTGCAAAAATAAAATAGCACCCCAATTTGGATGCGAAGAAAGATATTATAAGAAAAGAAAAAGACATAAGAAATATAAGAAATATAAAAAATCAAAATATAAATATAAGAAACCAAGAAAAAGATATTATGTAAAAAATTATAAACATAAAAGGCCATATAGAAAAAAGAAATCTATAAAAGAATGTACTTGTTATAACTGTGGAAAGTTAGGACATTTAGCTAGAGATTGTAAATTACCCAAAAATTCAAAAAAAAAACAAATATCAGAAATAAGAATAGATAATACCGAATATATGCAGATAGATTATATAGATTATGAATTAGAAAGTGAAGATAGTATATACGAAATTTCAGAAAACGAAACAGATAATGAAATAGATAGTGAAATAGATGAATCAAATGACTGAAGAAGATATAAAAATAATAACAAAGGAAGAATATTTAAATGATGAAGGAACGGAACAAAAAATAATATTTGATAGTAACATATTTGATGAAATCAAAGGAAAAGAACTAGATTTAAGTATAGAGAAAATATTTAAAATACCAACAATAAAAAATATTTTTACTAGGAAAAAAGATGAATATTATGTAGTATGTCAAAAAGAACATGTAATAGACTGCAGATATGCAAAAGAAAAAGCTAGTATACCATTAGTAACAAAAAGAATAATTAATAAAGAAATAAATGATATAAAAAGTAAAGGAGATCCAATAAAATATGTACACCTTGGAGGTACAGAGATATTAATAAAAGCATGTTTTAGAGAAGGAATAGATACACCAATAGAATTATATTTAGCAGATGATAGAATCATAAAACCTATAGAAAAAAGCATAATAACTGTCGTAAAAGGAAATCTAATATATCAAAAATTTAAATTCATAATAAGTGCAAATTATTCAGTAGCAGTAACAGATAGAAATATAGATAAATCATTAGTATTATATTGAAAAATATTAGGAATAGAATTAACCCCAGGAAGTAAAATATTTACAGCAAGATGTAAAAATCTATATGTATTAACAACAAAACATAAAATAACAGGAAAAAATAAGATTAACAAAATACAAATAGAAAGTCCATTCGAAAAAATAGTAAAAACAATAGATTATAATGATTATACCTATAGAGACATAGATACAGAAGAAAATTTAGAAATAATAAATGATAGAATAAGTACAACAAAAAGAATAGCTAATGAAAAACCAGAATCATCAAGCTCATCAAAAAGAACAAGTTATGAAACAAATTCAATAAGTAATCTAAACCAATATTACATAACAGGAAAAATAAATGAAAAAGAATATCTAATACTTTTGAACACAGGACAAGAAGAAAATCATATAGCAAAATATCTAGTAAAAAATGAAGAAATAAAAAC